>NC_027754.1:43734803-43770955 GCF_000695525.1 Brassica oleracea var. oleracea
TGACTGCTTGTATTTATAGTTTAAATCCTGCCAACAGACCGAGGAAATTCCGACGGAATTCCGACTCCAACGGCTAGTTCGTCGGAATTTCCTCGGAATTTTGTAAAATCCCCCAACGGCTCTCCAACGGTTATAATATTTCCTCGGAATTCATCGGTGTTTTCCGAGGAACACATTTTTCCTCAGAATTTCCTCGGAATATTCCGACGGATTGATATTTCCTCGGAATTCCGTCGGTATATTCCGAGGAAACCAAATTTTGTGTTTCCTCGGAATTTCCTCAGAAATTCCTCGGGATATTCCGAGGATTTCATTTTCCGTCGGAATGTTCATCAGAATACCGCTGTTTTCTTGTAGTGAATAGCCCCTTCATTTTTTATGAGTCCACTCTTAAAATAAAAATCTGAAGGGATAATTCTCCAATGGTGACCTTCAAATTTTTTCTCTTAAAAATTTATATTTTACAATTCTTTCATCAATTTCAGTAATAGTTCATTATAGTCATTAAAATTTTATAAATTAACAATAAACTCATTAATATATGGTATTGACATAATTAGTAAACATATTTAATTATAACATCAAATTACTTATAATAAAAGATAAAAACATTAACACATAAAATTACATATAATAATAAAACATAAACAATTCAAATTACAATATATATATATATATATAAAATGCAAAACTAATCAATACGATTATTTCCATAATGCTCCCAAATATGCTCAATCAAAGCATTTTAAGTGATTAATGAGCTTCCTTATTTTTTATTCGAAGATTACGTGCTAAAAATTGTTGAAAACGCATATCTTCGTTTATGGCCATCTCAACTTTTATTGGCGGCGCCGGTCTTGCATCTCGAATCGGTGCGTTGATATCTCGTTCATCTTCAATTATCATGTTATGCATATAATACATGAAGTCGTTATATCATGCAATACCTCTTTTTTCCAATAACGTGAAGATCCTGCGACGATAGCAAATTTGGCTTGTAGAACTCCAAAAGCTCGTTCAACATCTTTCCGACATGATTCTTGTCTTGCTGCAAACAATTTTTTCTTTGGCCCTTGGGGATCGCTTATTGTTTGAACAATTGCTGACCATTTAGGATAAATACCATCGGCCAAATAATAACCCATTTTTTATTCTTGACCTTGAATCGTGTAATTAGTTGTTCGAGCGGTACCTTGAGCAAGTTTGGAAAATAAATTGGAAGAGTTCAGAACATTAATATCGTTGTTGATTCCCGGCATTCCGAAAAAGGCATGCCATATCTGAAAGAAATGGAGGCTGAAAATAAAATCATGTTGAAAATTTAAACTCCATTGATGATATTAACACTCGCCAGTTTATCCGATCTGAACAAGCAAGAATCATACAAAAAAGAACTCAACAACAACAAACCGAAGAGAATGCTCGAAATTTATATCGAGAATACTTTGGTGATTTTGGAGGTTCAAGACCAAATTTACCTTAATATTAGTATTGTAATATATATTTCAATGTGTAATATTTTAGCTTATGGATTTACCTGAATATTAGTATTGTAAGATATATTTTAATGTGTAATATTTTTGTTTATGTATCTTTTATTATGATGTAAAATATTATGATTGTATTATAATTTTATATTTGTGTAAAATTTTCGAAATAAATTATGTGAAATAATATGTTTATATTATATTTTTATTAATATTAGTATATATTGGTATATAACATTTATTAATATATTATTATTTATTTTTTTTTGTTTTTTACAGCAATATATTATTATTATTTAAAAATAATTTTATAAGACCACAATTATAATATTTAAGTGCTAATATAGTTATAATAGTAGAATGCCAAACAAGAAATAATAAGTACACAATCATTAAACATATATAAATAGAAGGACTAAAGTGAAAAATAAACAATGTTTTAAAGACCGCTACAGTGCCCTTTCAAATTTGAGGGTGTACTGTTTACCCCTTTAAAATTTGAAGGGATGAATGGATGTTGGAATACAAAAGCCTTTAAAAAATAAGAAGATAAATGGTTGTTGGAGATGCTCTAAATATGGACAATGAAAACAAGAACCGAACTAAACCAACCAAAACCAAAAAAAAATTGAATAATCAATTTTACGGTAAACTAACAGAAAAAACTCTGTCAAAACTTATATTATCTAAACAATTTTCTTTCTCTAATATTTAAAATACTGAAAAACTGAAAGAATTGAATCAAACCAAATAGAATATCAAGTGTTCAGCATATCAATCTAGAAGAGTTTTTCATGATTAAATTAATAAAACTAATTTGAAAAAGAAGAAAATTGAGGAGAGATAAGAGAACATTTCTTTTGAGAGATAAATATGCAGTTACACATTTTTCTGTTAATGCAATTTTATTTGTAGAGTTTAACTGTATTAATTAAACTTAGCCAAATGATAGAAAATCCTTTTTCAAGGAAAAAAACTCATAACAATTCTGATGTTTTTTTTTTTTTTTTTTTCTGATGTTATTATTCGCTAACGAAAAACATGTCTCTCAGCTTAGCAATTCTCTCACCTTACTATACTGACAATCGTCAGAGTAAAAACAAGACAAAATACGAGGGAAAAAGGAGTGGTAACGTGAAGAAAATGACAAAAATAATAATAATGGTATCTTGAGAGGAAAGTAAAGCTTGAAATTGACGTAACTCGACAGTGAGAGGGACCAGAAAAGGAAAGGTAGGGACAGTGCTTCCGCTGGCCACAGTTACCGGACCGGACCCATCTTTCTGTTTTTGGATCGATCTCTACTAATAATTTAATGATTGTTTCGGTTTTAAACTCTACTTTCGTCAATGTTACGTGTTATCCGGTTATCCCTAAACTAGATTACATTCAGAACTGTTGGAAATTTCTAGTATTATAATAGAATTATATTTATAAAATACATTCCTTACATTTTAGAAATATTGTTTTTGATAAAAATAAACTATGGATTATATATCTTATATATTAAAACAGAAGTCAGAACTTTGATTCATGTATGATTTTTTAAAAAATATATCTAATGGACTTATTCCTATAAAATCATGTTACATTTAATTTCTAATCTTATTATTTAAATTTTGGGTCTACCAAAAATTTTTATTGGGCTATTAATAATTGGATTTAAAGAATATATGATCTATTGGATTTATAGATACTATAAATTAAAAAGATATAATTTAATGTTGTAATACTATACCTCCATATGTTAAATATTTAAATATTTGTCGATGTTAACTTTTAAAATTATAAAGATTTTTCTTAAAATAACAAAAATCATATTATCTAACAATGATTATTTTTTACTACCTTAAACCAGTGAATTTTTTTTTAAACTATATAGTTTATTTTAAAAATTAAACAAAAACTAAATACTTAATTATTTACTCGATAATATAAATCTATGAAGCGAAAAATTTAATTTTTTAAAAAAATTTCTAAATTTGTGAAATGTTACAATATCTTTGAATATGACAATAAAATAATATTTTACTAATCTTTATATATATAGTTACGATTTTAATAATGAAATAATAATCCGAAAATATATATATATAAGAAGATACAAATACATATGAAAGTTTGAAACAATCTACTCAATAAAAAAATAGACCGTAAAGTTATTATGTTTTAAAAATTAATAGACACATATATTATAATATATACCAATTTAGAATTAAAAACAAAATATTTATATAAAAATAAATGAAAACAAAAATAAACGCGGTTGTGCGGGTCGAGATCTAGTTACCATTACATATATAGCATATGTAACCAGCATACAAGTTTCTCTCGAGCTTTTCTGCATTTTTCTATTAGGATGGATGGGCAACTAATTTCTACCATTTCTCTTTCAACTTGCGTGGACCTCCAGCCCATTTTGGACAGTCAGGACTCAATCAGACCAGCTTTCTTGTGGATCCACATAGAATATCTACGATTCTACATTAAGATGATTTTTATCATGGGGTTTATTTTCGTTTAATTGGGAACATGTTTGCACTAGAGTCTTTGTAAGAAAACTCTAGCCACCTTTTTAATATATTACACCAAATTTTAGCAAAAAAAAAACTCTTGCACATATATAAACATGTAACTTGAGAAAAAATGAAATACGACTTATAAACACTAGGGTATAAATGGTGACCAGGGAACGACGAGGAATAATGCATTCCCTAACGTTCCTAAAAAAAATTACCATTCACAAGGAATAATAATTTCCTCTCATTCCCTTTCATTCCTTTTTTTGCAGAGAATTAAAGAACAAAATTATTCCTTGTCAAATTTGATAAGGAATAACCATTCCTTTTCATTCCTGGTATTTTATTCCCGTACATTCTTTTTTTATTCGTTCCTCTTGTTTCCCGGATGGTCACCAGTCGGACCCTACAACTTTTATATTAAGATTAACTGACTAAAATTTTCCGTTTAAGGCCATGTTCGTTTATTTATTCAGACGCTGCATGTGTCGGCCCTGGCCTAAAACAGATAAAACATCTGTTTTATGCATCAAACTAGACTAAATATTAAAAAGCACCACAACCTTTAAACCATGCTTGTATATATTCCATTGATTGTGTATCACTCTATTGAGTGTTAGATACTAGGTTCTAAACAGATAAAACATCTGTTTTAGCATTCAATTGTTGTTCGTTTGGACACTATTGATCAACATCTTTAATATCTTGAATATCTCGATATTTTGAGATGCTAAAAAGTACAAAAGATCTAAATACACTTAGTAAAATATAAAAATAACTAATTAGATATTATAATTATTATATAATATTTTTGATAGAGAAATTGCATTTTCCCGTCAAAACCCAAAAACGTGTTTTCCTGCTGAAATCCAAAAAGACATTCCCGCAGAATTCCAAAAATGTGTTATCCCGCTAAAACGCAAAAATGTGTTTTTCTGTCAAAACCCAAAACACGTTTTTCCGCTAAAATCCAAATATGCACTTTCCCGCCAAAACCCGAAAAACGCGTTTTCTTGCCAAAACCCAAAAACGCGTTTTCTCACAAAAAAAAAACGTTTTCCCCTGAAACCAATGTTTTTAAACCTGACCCGGACACTGAACCGGACGACTTACTGGGTTGTTGGGTCACTGGGTCGACCGCGGGTGAACCGCGGGTTAATAAAAAAATTAATTTTATTATATAATAATATATCAGCTATGTAAATAAAAATATAGAAACTAAAGTTTAATATTTTGTAAATTTTTTTTAAGAAAGTAAAATAATAGTTTGGATATGTATATATTTTATGTTTAAAAACATTTAGAAAATACTTAACTTTAGTTTTTATACTTTTATTTACATATCTGATATATTATTATATAATAAAAATAGTTTAAACTATTTAAAATTTTCTCTAACAAAGATGTATGACATCTAAAAAAATCAAGACATAAAATTTATAAATATTTAAATATGTAATGTGAATAATAAATTAAACTTCAAATACAAAATAAACTAAAAGTAAAAGATCATTGTAATAAATTGTCAATAACGAAAATAAACTAACACAAAATCACATCAACTAATTTTGGTTCAGGTGGCATAGTGAAATCTTCATCAAAATCTAAAAATTACAAATATTAAATTGAAAAGAGAAAACCTAACTTTTTTTTTAATCATCACCTAATTTCTTAATTGGAAATTTATAATATAAAACATAATCTAAAAACATAATTAAAAACTAAAAAAAAAAGTTAAAGTTATTTATTGGTTCAACCGGTGGTTCAACCGGTATCGGGTTCCGGGTTTTACTGGGTTTTTACGGGTTTTTGCGGATTTCTAAATATTGTGAAAAACCCAAACTGGATTTTTTTCTGGGTCACCGGGTTTACCGGTTCAACCGCGGATCCGGGTCGGTTTTCAAAACACTGCCTGAAACCCAAAAGAAAAGCATTTTCACGCAGAAACCCGAAAATATGTTTTTCCGCATAAACCCGAAAATGCGTTTTTCCGCCGAAATCCGGAAAACATGTTTTCCCGCTAAAATAAGAAAATGTGTTTTCCTACCAACACCCGAATTGTATGTTTTGGTCAAAATATCAAAACTAACTTTCTTATCAAAATCCGCAAAATCATCTTTTTTGCAAAAAAAAAAAAAAGCAAAATAATTTATTTGAATATTGTAATCAGTTCATTATTAAAAATAAAATCATTAATTTTTAGTCATTTTAAATACTAGTATTCAAATACTATTATGAAAGTAAAAAAAACAAATAACTTAACATCCAGATGTTGCATCTGGTTGTATTGTATGGTGTTTTTTTAATGCTGTAATAAGTTGCTAAGCAACATGCAATATCATTACCAAAAAAATAAAATAAAACTTTGTTCGATATAAAAATGTTATGTTTCTACTGGGCTTTTGGTGGAGTGTTTAACAAATCGGCCCATAGCTAACAATTTATACAAATTTGCTTTCATTTCCCAACATTATTTTAAAGTCCGTTGAACTATATAAAAAATATCTGTTTCAAACGTAAAAGTCATATCTCCTAACTACCCTGTTTCATCTCACACAAAATATCTTGAGAGCTTTCAACTAGTTCGTTTTCATCACTTCCACAGGTAAATTGATCTAGGATCTGATGTGTTTACTCTTACGGTTTTTGTTTGTTTGTTTGTTTGTTATTAGTTGAGTCTTTTTAAGAACCTCTTTGCTTGTTATTAGATCTTTGTCCGTTTGAATTCTGATATTAGGTCATTAATTGTCTGGATTTGAGCTCAAATATCTGTAAAAAAAAAGATTTTGAGTCTTGGTTGATTCAGTCTCATGCTGTGTTCACGGTCTGCCATAGATGTCGTAGTTAGTGATTATTCACAAAAAAAGTCAACACTTGCAAGTCCGTTTATTGTGATGGCTTATGTATATAGTACATACACTGTGTTGAGTGTTCAGTTTAGGAAGCCTCGTGAACCTCCTTTTATGCTGTGATTGTGTAGTAAAATCATGAAGCCAGTCTTCTGTGGGAACTTTGAGTATGATGCGCGTGAGGGTGATCTTGAGCGGCTCTTCGGGAAACATGGCAAAGTTGATAGGGTCGATATGAAAGCTGGTAAGCTCTTTTATATGTTCTGCCTTTTAAATACATGTTATTTTTTTTTTATCTTTGTGGTTGACCTCGATGAACAAGCAGTACCATACTCAGCATTTTCTTTGACGCATGATGTTTTGATCTTGGGATTGCCATACTCCCACCAGTCCATGAATGAGACCATAAGAAAATCCATCTCATTGTCCCCCCAAAACGAGTCACTGCAATGGAGAAGGCACTCTGTTGTTCCTTGGCATATTAATTCCATAATGCAAGGTCTGTAACTGCTTCACTGTACAAATAATCTGTCCTACTAGTTAAGTAAAGTCTAATTGTCAGCGACACTCCTTGAGTTTGAGATCATACACAGCTCTCTGAAGTCTGAACTTTAGTAAGATCACCGCCCGGGAAAACAGTTGGAGGCTGGTAGGACACCAATCCACAAACTGAATGGTTCGTTTTGTCTTCATGGTTGCAACCGCAGCTCTTTGGGAGCAACATACATTAGACTACAAGCCATGTATTTTCGCTGTGTATGTCGCCTGTGGTGAGGCGATAAGGTCCTTGCCAAGCGCCATGGCTGGCGGCAAAAGCGAGCGCTATTTTTGTTCAGGTTTTGCTTTCGAGTACATTGATAACGAAAGGGATGCTGAAGATGCAATCCAAGGCCTTGACCGTATTGAATTTGGGCGTAAAGGACGCAGACTCCGTGTTGAGTGGACAAAGGTAGGACATTGACCTCAGTGATTATTTTCTTTCCAGATTTAGTTATAAAGTTCAACATATAACCTTGATGATTCTGTGTATAATAGGGTGAACGTGGAGGTGATAGAAGATCTGGCGGTGGTGATTCAAGGATATCCTCATCCAGCATGAGACCTTCCAAGGCTCTCTTTGTGATTAACTTCGACGCCGAGAACACAAGGACACGGGATCTAGAGAGACACTTTGAGCCGTATGGCAAAATTGTAAACGTTAGAATCAGGAGAAACTTTGTGTTTGTCCAGTACGAGGAGCACGAGGATGCCACGAGAGCACTGGCTGTTACTAATAACTTGTTAGGTTTTGTTCCTTGTCAAGTTCATTAACCAAATGCTTTCATTACTATCTTCATGTGTTGTTTTCAATTCAGTAAGGACACAGTCCTGAGAGACGCCCTGAATGGAGAAGGCGGTCACCTAGTCCTTGCAAAGAGAAAAAGAGGAAGCCCTGACTATGGCAGAGGGGGTAGTCCGGTTGCTGCATACAGAAAGGAGCGAACAAGTCCTGGTTATGGGAGAAGACGTAGCCCAAGTCCTCCTTACAAGAGATCAAGGCGTGGCAGTCCGGAGTATGGTGAGAGCCCGAGGAGGAGGGAGAGGAACAGTCGTAGTCCTGACAACAAGAGAAAGACGTTGAAGAAGGAAAGCCCAAGTGGTGAAGTGGAAAGCCCAACTGAAAGGAGGGGGAGATGGAGGCTACAATGGTGCTGAAGCTGTATAGTAGTGATGTAGCGTACATCCTTATTCCTCTATGCTTTGGTTTCCCTTTTGTTTTGTTTTAGATAAACATTAGTTTTCCTTAATAGATTATGATTAAGACTTAGGATAAAAGATTAGATTCTAATCCCTAAGGACTTAGGACTTTTCACCTTGTTATATATAGTGATCTATTGATTTGTAAAAGACACAACTTGATTATTAAAATTTATAAAACTTAGAATTTTGTGTTAAACAACTCTTGAATCTTTACTTCTGGTATTCTATAAGAATTCAACGGTATTAAGAAGGCTAAGATAACGGATATTCTGAGAATTCAACGTTACCTTCGCATTATCGGTTAACGGTATTTCCGCTCCGTCAGGTAGTCAAACTCTGTGTCCTCTTTGGTTTGAATTTTTGTCTTGTTATACATTAACCAACCTCTCGGTTCTCTTTCACTGTCGGATTGAAAACTATGTTTTGTGTGATAAAATGTGCCATGTTGCGGGATTTACTGTTCAAACATGTATACAAATGATTGGTTTCATTATGGTCAAACAGATAATGAGTAAGAACAAGGCTTTTCAGTCAGAGAATTTCCTCCGAATTCGTTGACTGGTGTATCTTCTCTAATTCAACTGCCTCTAGCACTCCTCTTGTCACATTGGGCGTAGACTTCTTCTTTTTGACCTTTTAAGCTGATAACATAATAATTATTGGAATGACACCTTTGTAGTTTTATATCGTTTACTTTTCTCGGACCAGAGGCGATTGAAGAAGAAAAGACTTCAGTTATTGTTTTGTTTTGTGTTTATTGGACCGTGTAATGCTTCTCCGTTGCAGCTTTCGAACGCGACGACAAAGGTAATTAATGCTTCTCCTGTTGCATCAAAGTAGGGAGTACCTCTCATTGACAAACAAAGCAGAATGAGTTAATGAGTTGAATGTGTAAATGAAATTATGTAGGGAGGACCAATGACTCGACTTTGGTCTTTCATGTCTTGAACGACATTCAGACAACGTTCTGATTAGGCGATTGGTCCCAAAAGCCTTTTCTGGAGTTATGTAAGCGAAAATATACCGTGACCTATGTTATATGGAACCAGAAGCTGATAGGTTGCACGGGTACTCCAAGTTGGTGCCGTCTCACGTATCGGGTTCGTCTGGGGGACGGGGACGTCTCGGGTACGCCTAGGAAACGTCCCCAATATGTGTGAGGTGAACCCGGGACGTCAAGACTCATCGGGTACGGGCTTGGTCGGAGAAGGAGACGTTCCAGAAACGTTTCTGCAGAAAATAGACGTATCCATCTGAATTTTTGTGTTATAAGAAGTGTAAAAAATTAAACCATATATGTTTTTAACCTTTAATATGTTTATTCTATTGATTTTGAAAAGATCAAAAGTTGTAATTAAAAAAAAAAAGTGTCTCTGTCTCTTCGATTCTTCCATTCTCACTTTAGTCTCTTGCACTTTCATCTTTTTTCTTTTTGAAACTCAAGTCTCGACCATATCTCTCTCTGTGATATATCAGCAACAGAACACATATGCACTTTCCTTCCCTTGTCTCTTTGTTGTTTATATCAGAAGCAAACATGTAAGCATTTTCTTTACCTTCTTCTTGTATTCTTATCTTACGAAAATAATTCATATACAATGTTTTTGTGTTTTTTATACAAAGATGTGACTGTCAGTTTATATGTATCATATAATTTTTTAGCTTATTCTGTTGCTGTTTAGTATTTTGATCAAGTGTGTTTTCTGTTGTTTCTGTTGTTGTCTAGTATTTTTATCAAGTGTGTTTGCTATTGTTTCTGTTGATGTCTAGTATTTTGATTAAGTGTGTTTACTGCCGTTAAAACTTATGTTTCAGATTTTAACATTTTGAATTATGGATATTTTTATATTTTCTTATAATATGGTCGTCGTTTCTATGCCTTACCCGTATGTACAAATTTTAAATTTGACGTTTCCCTTCCCCGCTCCCGTCCCAGTTTTCGGTCCCCGTCCCGGTCCCGGGCTGCTTGGAAACAAAATTTTATGGAAGTGCAGAAGTAAGATTCGTTTAAAAAAACTTAGGGAGAGAAGGTGTTGAAAGTGTCTACCAAATATATATATATATATATATAATATCAGAATAATTTTATAAAACTTATGACTTTCTAACAGGTGAACCTCAAAAAGAATAAAATGAATTAAGATGAAAGAAATGAAAAGGAACAAAATAAGAGAAATACTTGTTCATTATTGTTCTGAAAAGAAATAGTTTTACACTATCATTCTTAAATTGAAAAGAATGAGAAAAAAAAAATTCTTTATAAATGGTATAAAATTTAAAGAATTAAGAGAAATTGACTATTTCCACTTATTCTTTTGGTTACCATTTGGACAATAAAAATATGTGCAAAATCTCGTATAAAAAGTTATTGTTCACAAAGATAATTTATAGTATTAGTTTAATATTTATATATTTTTATTCTCTCTATTTTAATACTATTGATTTTTTGGGATAATTTGAAAAATGCTCTATTTAGGATTTTAAATTTGAAATATACACCTTATTTTTTTATTTTTGAAAATTACACTTTTTTATACGTGAAAAGACACATTTGTCCTAATTTTTGTTTATAGCTAAAATAAAAATAAATAAAATTTTAAATTATTTATGTCATGAGATAAACACGAGTTAGTAACTGGAAATAACAAACAGATAAATCTTCTGAAATATTCGAAGGTCTAGCTTTACAAAAACAAAATCAGTTTTAACAAAAACTATATAAACAAAAATTATACAAAATACATTGACGATTTCACTATATAAAAATGATTTTATACAATAATGCAAGAAAATTATTCCTCATACATTCGAACTTTCTAGCATTCCGTGATATACCATTTCGTGTAGTTTAATACATGCTTATCTTTCATTGCATATATGATCATTTTATGACATTCCGTTGTGGATAGCAGCTATTGCATGGTCACATAAAGTATATTATGTGTTTTAGATATTTTAGAGTTATAATTTGGAATGAAAATCAGATTTTGGATTTTGCACAGATATATAATTTGGAATTAAATTGAAGCGAACATGGTTAAGATAGGATTTATAAGATAATGGTGACGGAAAGCAGCCAAGTAGCTAGTCACTACAAGAAAGCAGAACTTTAACGACTACAATATTAGTAGCTAGTTGGTCGTAATATAGGCATTACGACCAATTAACTTCAAAAATCGACTGGTCGTTAGAAGCTGGTCGTAATTAATTAATAGAGGCACATTGATCGTAATATTACGACTAGACATATTAGTCGTACACTGGTCGTAACCTTACGACCAATTTACCTCTAATGTCGATGTTTATTAGTTGTAAGGTAACAACCACTTTACATCGACTTTAGATGTTCATCGGTCGTAAATTTGACCAACTTTATTTATTTATTTTTCGAATTTTGTAATTATTTACGAATTTTATATATTAATTAAAATCAAATATTTAAATTTAGTTTGATTTAATTATTTAAAATTTGATAAAATTAAAAGAAAATATCTAACATCCGTAAACATAATAATATCCATAATATAAAACATTCAAAATACAAATTAATTAAAACTGAAAAAAACTAAGCATTAAGGTTTATTTCGTCGAAGAAGTCGGATGATGTGCCGGAGGTAGAAGTTGATGGATCCGGCTGTCCGAGAAAGGTACTCCCGTAAGAAGGGAATGAGCAATCAAATGGCTTCGCGAGGTTCGAGTATATACAGAATTTTGGTGTTAGTCGTAAATGGGTTGTAATATTACAACCATTGAGAGACTAGCGGTCGTAAATGAGATGTAAATTTACGACCAATGGAGGACCAAATAATATTACGACCAATTAGGGACTAAATGATTTTTTTATTTAAGACCAATTAAGGACTAATAAAGAAGAATTAAAATTACGACCAATGTGGGACGAAATCTTTTACGACCAATTAGAGACCAATGTGGAAAGAATTAAGATTAGTCGTAACTGAGTCGTACTTTACGACTAATTAGCTTCGTTTTGTGTTTATATCCTAAAACCGAAACCCCAAACCCCAAACATCATAAGTTTTATACACTTGTAAACCCCAAAGTACAAAGATTTTTTTTTTTAAACTAAGTTCATATATAATTGAGCAAACATGATAATAAGTTATATATTATTTGTAATGCAATACAAAGAGTTTAGTAATATAATAAAACACAAACACTGTAACATAATCAAACTCGATCACTCGTCATCAGAAACATCATCCACTTCATCATTTTCTTCAAATTCATCTTCGTTAGCTTCGTCTGTTGCATCGTCTGGAAGTTCTTCATATCCCTGGTTGTGTGGATCAACAAGTAAGATATCATTTATAGCTTGCTCAGGTACTTCTACTTCATTTACGACATCAGTCAAGACTTGGCCCCAAGGTGTAATTTTTATAGCGGCTAACCAAGATATTCTAGATTGTCTGATCCTCGGGTATGGAATAAAACAAACTTGGTCTGCTTGAGGTGTAGCATTTATATCGACAACTCCAAACTTGCTATACTGAACACCTCTATTGACGGTGAGGTCAAACCAGTCACATTTGAAGAGAATGCATTTCAGCTTCACCAGGCCGGGGAACTCTACTTCGATGATCTCTTGTAAGATTCCATAGAAGTGTAGTGTGAAAAGTATAGCCTCGTGCGAAATACATAGATGTTGTGGTGACCTTAGCGACCGGACCTTGTATCAATTCGTGAAACCATTGAGGATAGAATGAATCATCATAATCAACCTGGATCATCAACATATATATATATATAAATATATTAACTTCATTAATTATATAATAAATAACATATTTACGTTTGATAACTCAACCACGAATGTGCAACTACGTTTCTCGTAAATTTACGACCACATTACGACTACCTGAAAGTTTGGTCGTAAATGCGAAGTTAGTTTACGACCAATTTACGACTAAACCTTTTAGTAGCAAAATTACGTCTAAGTTACGATGGACTTTAACATAGTCGTAAGTTAGACGTAACGTCGAAGTTAATTTACGACTACAAATTTGTAGTCGTAAATGGTAGTCGTTACTCTCACGTTTTTTTGTAGTGAGTGATGAACAAGCCATGAAATATAGATAACATAGTTATTTAATATTTTACATCCTAAAGGTGTTGGTGAAAATTTAGTCAAACTTCATTTTGTCACTGATTGCCAATAGAACTCAATAATAGTAGCAATAATAGTAGCTAAAGGCTAGCTAAATTGCATGTCATATCTATTAATGTTCTTATTGAAAATGAAAATTTAGCGTGAGGAGTTTAGTAAATATTGTGTAGATATCAGATTTAATAAGATATTGTGTATTAATTTAAATATTAGAAAATTATGATAACAAAAATATATTAAAACAATGGACATCTTAGTCAATTTACATATATAGAAGTGTAATTTTCAAAAAATTTAAATAATGGTGTAGTTTTCAAATTAAAATTTCATGCGAATGTATTTTTCCAAATTTTCCCTTGATTTTTTGATTTTATATAAATTAAAAAGTTAATTTTATATTTCTTAACTCATTTATGACTTTTGATTTTTGAAACAGATGCTAGATTTTAAAATTGGAAGCGTAAACTTGGAACGTATTTTCACAGAGATTATTTTAGAAACATTCTGGAAATGAAATTCCAAAATTTCCATGAGCTATTTATTCCAATTAAGAAGTGGACGTCATATGTGACAAAAGGGCATAAATATAATGTTTATTTTCGTTTGACCAGAAGTATATATTTATAATACGGTTTTCCTTTTTTTTCGTTGGGTTTCTCTTGTGTATGGCCGATATTAGTCGCCCTGCTTTGATTATTATTTTTCCCTCAATACGGCCGTAAAGTTGTTTTAATATACTATATATCTCTTTGTTTACTACCTCAACTGGGTTTCTTCAAAAATTCCTGATTTTGGGATTGGTGCTAGTCCAAGTCCACTCGATTGGAAGTTTCTGGGTTTTGATTTGAGTTGCCGATTTGATTTCAAAGTTTGTTCCTTTTCGGTAAGTTCGTTCACACCACCCCCTTTTCGAGATAGCTACTTCAAGTTTGCTCCTTTCTTAATTAGGGCTAATCAAGTGTAGTAAAGTTTTCGTCTTTCCATCTTCTCCGTTGATTCGATGAAACAATTTGCTTTTGGTCGGTGATTTGGTTTTCTTTTTCCTTCAGGCTTTGAGAATACTCTGGACAGCTCTAAGCAGAAGTGTGATTAGACCATATCCGATTAGGATCAGTTTGGCTTTGTTGTTTGGTTGTAAGAGAACTGTTTCAAGTCTCAATCTTTGTCAATCCTCTGGAGCCCTTCTTTGCTCTGTGTCTGCTTCTCCTGGGGCATGAACAAAGCAACGTTCGCAGGAGCTATAGAATCTAGTTTCTCATTGACTGATGCTCTAACTATGCAGAGGAACGGAGGCATCAATAATCCGCGTATCCCAACATCACCAATGTCCTTCTCGAATAATAACATTAACGTTCCAGGCTCCTTGGTTCTTGATGGGTCTGCTTCAATGCAGCAAGGAGGACAAGGTTCAGTTCCAATGAGGGAAAGCCCAAGTTATTCCCACGTGGACAAGAAGCCCAAGCTAGAGGTTAAGCAAGAGGACATGCTGCAGCAGCAGGTTTTACAGCAGTACATCCAGCGTCAGGACCCGGGGGGAAGGAACCCGCAGCTGCAAGCTTTGCTTCACCAGCAGAGGATGAGGCAACAGCAGCAGATTCTTCAATCCATGTCACCCTCTCAGAGACTCCAACTCCAGCAACAGCAGCAGTTGTTGAGACAGCAGCAAGGCGCTCAGCAGATCCCTCCTAGCGTACGTCCTTTTGAACCTGGCGTCTGTGCAAGGAAACTGATGATGTACTTGTATCATCTACAGCAACGACCTGCTGTAAGCTATATAATCTATGGACATTTTATAGCAATTTCATCACATCTATTCAAGTTCTCTCCTCCCATTACTGATAGTCTGATACCTTTTTTTTTGTAGGAGAATTGCATTACTTATTGGAGAAAATTCGTGGCTGAGTACTTCTCACCTCGTGCAAAGCAAAGGTTGTGCTTGTCACAGTACGAAAGTGCTGGCCACCATGCGCTTGGCATGGTTTCACAGGCAGCTCCGGTCAGTCTTCTCTTAGCTTTGTAGTCACACGCATGTTTAGTCCGCCTGGACTACTTCTGAATCTCATTTTGTTTGCAGGATATGTGGCAGTGTGATCTTTGTGGCACCAAGTCTGGAAAAGGATTTGGTAAGAGAGTTGCCAGTATTTTTATGTGCCTTCTTACAAATCTGATAATTGTTTTCTATTGTCAAAATCTGCAGAGGCAACGTTCGATGTGCTTGCAAGACTAAATGAAATCAAATTTGCTAGTGGCATCATTGATGAATTCTTATATCTGGACCTTCCACGAGAAAACAGATTTTCCAATGGACTGATGATGTTAGAATATAGAAAAGCAGTTCAGGAAACTGTACATGAGCAGTTTCGTGTTATCCGTGAGGGCCATCTTCGCATCATATTCTCTCAAGATTTGAAGGTATCACGAATATTAAAAGTGAAGAAGAAAAAGCAATCACCAGTGTGCTAGTGCCTAGCTAATCTTTGACTTTGCTTCTTTTCCAGATACTTTCTTGGGAGTTCTGTGCTCGGCGTCATGAAGAGCTTCTCCTCCGCAGACTTATTGCTCCACAGGTCCTATTCTGATGACATACCTATTTATTATGAGCATAAGACTTAACACAAGACGTTTGTGGTCAACTTTGCCCCTTAAATTGTTTGTTGTTAATACACGGTTTCCCTAAATGCAATTTATGTGTTTAGATATGAACACAAAGTATGTAATACTTGGAAAGTGAATTGAAAACTTATTGGTGATGCAGGTGAACCAGTTGCTTCAGGTTGCACTGAAATGCCAGAGCACAATCTCGGAGAGTGGGTCAGAGGGAGTTTCTAAGCAGGATTTACAGTCAAACAGTAACATGTAAGTTGATCCATAACATTTAATTTACCTTTACGATGGTTGATGTAGACTATTATTTTTAGTGTCCATGTTCTAGCATTTTGTTTCTACTGCAATATATCATTGTTGGGTGCCAATTTGTGTCTCAGGGTCTTGGGAGCAGGACGGCAGCTGGCAAAGTTCATGGAATTACAGTCTCTGAATGATCTTGGCTATCCAAAAAGATATATCAGAACTCTACAGGTACTCGTTAAGTTCCTTTCCTAGCTTTTAGTTTTTATATCTGAAGTTTTAAGAAGTCCTAATATGGAGCCATCACGAGTTGCAGATATCTGAAGTTGTCAAGAGCATGAAGGATCTGATGAACTTCACTGGCGAGCAAAAAATCGGCCCTATTGGTAAGTCTACAACATCCATATGAGTCCTGAAACAAGGTTGCCATTCTGGTGTGAAAGCTTCATGGCGAGCAAAAAATCGGCCCTATTGGTAAGTCTACAACATCCATATGAGTCCTGAAACAAGGTTGCCATTCTGGTGTGAAAGCTTCACTTGAGATTTTCTGTTTGATGATTTGAGTTTCTGACTGAATGTAATCGTTTTGATGCTCTTATGCAGAGGGGTTGAAACGGCTTTTTGAACAGACAGCGGCAGTAAAGCTCCAGAGACGGAAAGAGATGGAGCAGTTAGGTAATAGTGGAGCTATAATGAATGCGTCATCTCAAGCTCAGATGGCATTGACACAAGGAACGATGAACGGCCTAACTGGGAACAACAATCACCCTCAAATTGTCGGTCGTGGAGCTATGAATGGCTCAGCTCAAGCCGCAGCAGCTCTGACCAACTACCAGAGCATGCTCATGAGGCAAAATGCTATGAACAACCCAAACTCAAAACAAGAGGGGTTCTCTAGTCAGAGCCAGAGTCCATCTTCCTCGTCTCATCAGAGGCAGAACTTTGCCAAAGGTGGGTTTTCCAGCTCTCCCCAGATGCAACAGCAACAGCAGCAGCAGCGCACCATGAATGGCGCTCCCAACACGCTTCAACAGAATCCTTCTCATCGTTTGCTGCAACCACCACATTCACATGGTAACAATCAGGAGCAGCAGATGCTTCACCAGATGTTGCAGCAGATGTCTGAAAACGGAGCAAATGTGCAACAGCAACGAGCCTTTTCAGGTCAAAGTGGTGGCAATAGTAATGCAGAGAGGAACCCAACTGCCTCTACTTCAAACATCTCAGGAGGAGGAGGCCGTGTTCCAAGCCGCAACAACAGTTTCAAATCAGCTTCAAACAGCAACCTTCATTTAACAGAAGATATACCACCTATTACAGAACTACCTCATGATTTCTCAGCAGACGACTTCTTCAACAACAGCGATATTTATGGCAGCTTGTAAGATCTCAACTCAAACAGAAGCATTGTTACTTTGACATAACATAATGAAGGAGGGTTTGGGCTTTAATTTGGGTCTTTGTATAGAAACCAAAGAAATATTGAGAGAAACTGTTATTTGTTGTAACCTATATAAGGCACTTTAGCATCTTTTTCCCACCTTTTTAAGTGATAGTATGATGAGATCTTAGGTTATGATCTCTGCAAACATTTTTCAAGTGATGTTATTCTTTTCTATGCTTTTTCTTTGATAACAATCTGTTCATAGAAAAGATTGGTAAGTTAGTCATACTTAACTTGTTGCAAATAGTTAAAAACCCTTTGACTTGTTGAAAACATTTATGTGCCTCTTTTTTAGACTCGTCATGAAGCACTTTGTCTGTGTTAGAAGCTTAAAAACCCTTTTGACTGATGAATATACATACACACTGGTGTAGTTTGAGGTTACATGACTGTCACTAGAAGGGGAAAGAATGAAGATACTAAAATGCCTAAATGTAGGTTACAACTTCCTTCACTGGTCTCATAACCCTTTTGGTTTTCTATACAAAGACCAACAAACCAAACCTAAATGAGAAGAATTAAGCCTAAAACCCCCTTTCACTTTGTTAGAAGTCAAAGTAGCAACGCCTCTGTTCTGTTCTACAAGCTACCCTACTTATCACTGTCGTTGAAGTTGTCGTCTGAGAAATCGACAGGTATTTCTGTGGCATCTTCTGGAAAATGTGTCTGCTGAAACGTGTTGAGAGTGCCATGCATGGTGCGCTGCTGCTGCTGTTGCATCTGGGGAGAGCTGAGAAATCCACCTGTTGCTAAGTTCTGCCTCTGATGAGACCAATATGGACTCTGGTTTAAGTTTGGGGTTGGATGCTGACTCGACGAGAATCCCTCTTGGGCGCCCGTATCTGAGTATGGGTTATTCATAGCATTTAGCCTCATAAGCATGCTTTGGTTGTTGGTCAGAGCAGCAGCGGCTTGAGCTGAGCTATGATGGTGATTGTTGTTGCCAGTTAGGCCGTCCATCTGAGCTTGAGCTGACCTATTCATAGCTCCACTATTCCATAAGTGCTCCATCTCTTGCATTCTCTGTCTCTGGAGCCTCATTGTCTCTGTCTGTTCCGAAAGCCGTTTCCACCCCTCTATGTAAGGGCATCAAAACATTTACATTCAGTCAGAAACTCAATCACCGGATCAAAACAGAACATTTCAACAGTAGAGCTATGATTCAAGTGAAAGGTACACCAGAATGGCAATTTAAGTCTTATTCAATAAGGATGTTGTATGATGGGATAGTAGATTTACCGATAGGGCCAATTTTGTGGTTCTCTGTGAAATCCATCAGAGCCTTCATGCTCTTGACAACTTCATATGTCTGCCACATCGCAATGGCTCACTATTAGGTCTTCTTACGACTTCAAGATACAAAACTAACAGCTAACTAGTACCTGTAGAGCTCTGAAATATCTTTTCGGATAACCAAGATCATTCAGAGGCTGCAACTCCATGAACTTTGCCAGCTGCCGTCCAGCTCCCAAGACCCTGACACACAAATTAAGTGTGTCATGGACAATAATAAAAGAGTAGAATATTGAATGTATGAAGGGCAAATCAAGTGTCATAGACACATGGATCAACTGACATGTTACTGTTTGTTTGTAAATCCTGCTGAGCAACTCCCTCTGACCCACTTTCCGAAATCGTGCATTTCTGTGCAACCTGAAGCAACTGGTTCACCTGCATGCATGACCGATATAAAAAAAAGCTGTTGAGGAAACAAAGTAATAAAGTTGGTCACAAGCATTTTGCAAGTCTTAATCTCCTAATAATCATCAGAATAGGACCTTGGGAGCAATAAGTCTGCGGGGAAGAAACTCTTCATGACGCCGAGCACAAAACTCCCAACGCAGGATCTAGAAAGATCCAAAGGCCACGCACGATTAGCTAAAGCAGTAGTAGTACAGTGGTGAAACAGAAAAAAAAAAATATGGAATAAAGAGAACCTTTAAATCTTGAGAGAATATGATCCGAAAAGGGCCCTCATGAACAACACGACACTCCTCATATTCAATTGTCTGAACTAGTTTTCTATATTCTAATACAATCAGTCCACTGGGAACTCTGCATTCTCGTGGATCTTCCAGGGATAAGAGCTCGTTAACGAAGCCACTAGCAAATTTGATTTCAAATAGTCTGGCAAGCACATCGAAAGTTGCCTCTGCGGATTCAAAACAAGAAGACGACAGCTATTTTAGCATATGGAAGTTGCTTCACTGAGCTTAAAGTAAAGGTACGCAAATGACTCTTACCAACTCCTTTTCCAGACTTGGTGCCGCAGAGATTACACTGCCACATACCCTGCAAACAAAACAAGAAGATAGTACAGTTGGAGTAACAAAAAAAAAAGGCTGATGAAGAAACTGACCTGGGGTAAGGTGCCAAGCATGTGCCCAGCACCATTGTACTGTGAAAAGCACAACCTTTGCTTTGCACGAGGTGAGAAGTATTCAGCCACGAATTCCCTCCAAAAGGTAATGCAATTATCCTATTAAAAAAAAAAAGGTATCAGACTAACTTAAGTAGATGTTATGAAAGTCAGAGAGATAAGTATTATTAGCTTATTATACCTCAGGTCGTTGCTTTATGTGATGCAAGAACATCATAAATTTCCGATGAGCGCACATACCACCTCCAAAAGGACATACATTAGGAGGGATCTGTTGTTGCAGTAGTAGTAGCCGTCTCAGCTGCTGCTGCCTCAGCCTGTGCCGGTGAAACAAAGCTTGCAACTGCGGATTCCTTACGGTGGGGTCCTGGTGCTGGATGTACTGCTGTTGTGGAAGAGTCATAGATTGAAGAAACTGGTTCTGTTGCCTCGTCCAAGCTTGCAACTGCAGATCTTGTCCCCCCGTGGGGTCCTGATACTGATTGTAGTGCAGCATGTCGTCTTGCTCAGCTTCTTCTAACCTGGCCTTCTTCTTATCCACGTTGTCCCCCATCGGAACTGAACTGAAGCAGACCCACCAAGAACGAATGTTAGTGGTTATTTGAGGATAGAGACACAAACCAAATGAAAAGGTTGAGACTTGAAAGTTGAAAACCTAACAAACAGAATCATCTTAGCCAATCACAAAACCAAATGGATCCTAAGCACTCTTCTAATCAGTAAATCACCCATCAAGAAACGGTTAAAGAAGACGGAAAGGGCGAAAACAAAAGGAGCAAACTTGACGTATCTATCATCAACGAGCATCTCAAAAGGATGTTGAACTTACCTAAAGGAACAAACTTTCAAAATCGATCAAGTAGACTCCGACTCCGACTCCGACTCGCACCAATCCCAATTCCCAAAACCAAGAAACTCCAAGTTCGCACCTTTTTTTTTTCAAACTTTAAAATGATCTTTTGATTTCAATTTGATTAATAGTTGAACCGGAAATAACCAATTTGTATCACCGACCTCGTGGGTCAAAGGATACTGACACGTGGTGGTCAAGTATTTGCTATAAAAGATCTTCTGCTACGAGTGGGCCCCTTGACACGTAGTATTGTATAAATCTTTAATCCTACGTGGCTTTGCGAAATCTTTTCTAGTGCGATTCCACACCGTAGATGTCAGTACAGTGGTAACAACTCGGATGAGAGATTAAAATTTAATAAATGTTTAATGTCGAAAAAAATATTGTTAAAATTTGATAATTTCTGACAGAAAACCATCAAATCTTATTTTATATGTTAATAATTTTCTTATTCCATAATCCATGCACTAGAATACAATTGTATTAGTAAATATGTTTTCGTTAATTTAAAATTTAGTCCTTTTATTAAATGTTCTTTATGATTATGAGGCTATAAGTGGTTTGATGATCTATCATAATCTTTTCCGTAGAAAGAGTAATCTATCAGAATCTTGTACTGTGGAAATATAAATGGTTACTATTAATAGTATTCATTGCAACTGAAATAGCAGAGCGTATGACTCATTACTTAGGTATCCGGCTCTTTACGCATATGGAAGAGAACGAGTGACAAAACATGAGACTGATGTCCCGAAATAACGTGAATGTGTTATGTGCGTGGTGAGCCTACCGGGATTGTGTTGAGTGCAGCTACCTCTGTTTGGTTTCCAGTGAACCAGAAAACAATGTTTGATTTACTCAGCAACAAAAGTGTTAAGGCCAGTGGGATATCTTGATCGATGAAGCCTCCATAGAAGAAACGACCAAGATTCAAAAATCAAGAGCCCATAACAACTATGTCTCTCTTCTTCAAATCGTGTGAGTTTTCAAAATAGAATATGGTCTCCTTTGAGGGGGTTAAATTGGTGTCAATGTTTTTTTCATTTTTTTTTTTTGGGTGCAATTAAAATGCAAACAAGATGTTCTTAATTTCTTATAAATATAAAGTTCTACATATGTATAATCCAGAAATAACACCATAGTGTAACAATGTGTTCATCAAGTAGAAGACGAAGATGACTTCCGTGAAGGTATCGCATCCGCAGCACCTGGAGTGTTCTGTGAGATTGTTGCCTCTGGTTTACCCGTTTTGGCACTATCGTCTCCTTCTGCGTCTTCACCATAGAAAGAACCACCAGAGGATCTCATCTCCTTTACCATTCGAAACTCGTCATAGTGCACCCGTCTATGTTCATTGAAACTTGTGTTTTTCTCTCCCTCAGGATCTGCAGTGCACAAAAAAACAGAGATGAAGATATGATGACATGATGGAACTACTGAGTCAGCTTTGATGGGTATTTTGCGAAGAACCTTCTTCATTTTGATCTATTGGTTCTGCTTCATCCTCTGACGGGGTCCAGTCACCAGAATCAGATATGTGGCTAATAATTTTACTGGAAGAAGCTAAATCGTTCAGATCATTCTTTAGTTCTTCAGCACGATGCATTTCAACAAAGTTGTCAAACGATCTTACTCTAGAAGACAGAGAACCTGATAAAAACCAAACCATAAAGAAAAGGAAAAAAAAAAAAACTAGTTCAAGTCACACTTCCAACTAGGCTGATAACAATTAAAACAGGACGCCTGCGGCAAATAAAACATATATGTAGGCATTAAAAATAGAGCAATGGACAAACCACCATCGTCATCAATCATGGGGTACGGTGGGTGATAGGGTGTCTTTGGTTCGGTAATCTTCTGCCTAACAGGTTTGTTAGATTCAATTTCCACTATATTAGCTTCATCCCATTGTACACGTCCCCTGCCATTGAATATTAACATACTTGATGATGCTACACCAAGAGAAGTTTTGCTTAATAGCTAAAGAAGAAGTGACAATGTGTACAGCCCCTGAACCGTAGATAGGAAACATCCTTAGATAAAACTTAACAACAATTGCTATTATGTAGTTCATGAGCCTTACAATCAAAGACAAGAGTACTCTTACTATTCACTTTTGTGCTTGAATAGGGAAACTCATAAACATACACAAGCAGGTATTCATTTGTCCATATCCAGATGATCCATTTAAATGCAGCTCTATCTAAATTTTTAAAATTCATTTAAATTTTCTTGTCTTTATCACTAAACATTTAAATTTTCTTGTCTTTATCACTAAACAAACAATAATTCTCGTTTCCATCTATATGAACCATCTTGAAGAACAAACGAAAATGTCCAATGTAAAAGTAAAATGGGAGACGGGGAAACATACTTTGTCATCTTGAGGTGATTATATTCTCTTTCAGGCTTGACCAATATTATAGCTCGACCTGATTGCAACATTAAAGAAGAAAAAAACTCAGCTTAGATTACGTACATGTTGGGCAGGTCTACACATTGATCATCATCTTCCTCTACTGTTAGGTAGGTCATACACCTATAAAATCCAAATTCACACCAATTCGCAACTGCTTATGATATACTATTCGGACAGAGTCACCTTGCTTCCTATCGAAGATTGGCACGACAGATTCTCGCTCGCTTCCGGAAGTTTTTTTTTTGTCTTGTCTCTCTTGGACTTTTTCTACCTCGTATGTTTACCCTCACCACGGATCTCACGCTTTAAGAAGACGTGCGGTCTCAATAGCCGTCCGTGCATTTGACATTGACCATTATAGATTCTATGTTTAGCCACTAGAAATAGAATTATCCGTTAGATTCAGCTGATTTACGTTGACTGGTAAGGGTAGTTTTGTAATCAGCTTATTCTAGACATAAATAGAATGTATTTTTGAAGAGACCCAGTGTGTTAACTCTTAATAGAGTGCTTTCCGTTCTACACGCGATTCGTGTATTTTAATTGTTTTTAATTTTAATTTTTATTATCACGTCAACTGTTTGGTTCGTTTTTGAATTGTTAATGATTAATTATGTATGTAAAGAACTTGTGAAAACTTTATATAGCAACAATCTTCAAAGAATTTCAGAGCAAGGACTGGAAGCAAACTCTATATATATATATACAAAAGGAAATATTGATCAACTTAGAAGAAACTCTAATTAAGACATCAACAACGTCCAGTAAGTGATTTTATCATATATGGCATGGCACATTCAGTCTCATTTCAATTCCTTGGGATGTTCTTGTTAATACATAACTATTTTTGCCTGCACATTAGTGACACCCAAGCAGCGTTATCAAAACCTTGCATTGTTGCTGAAATGTTGATGATGCATTGGGTTTTGGTCTTCCGACCTTGCTACTAAATCTTCTGCAATCTTCCAAGCACCTTTTAATAACTTGAATGATTTTGAAGGGTCGTCTTCAGAGAGAGCACATCTCAGGTCTGCAAACAAGTCACCTAAAACAGACATAGATTCTTCGGTGCGAGATTCTGGGGGTTCAGCATGTGCTTTTGGTTTCCCCCGTGACTCCATGAGATGCTTTATGCTACTAACTGTATTTCTCTCTCTTGCACGTACCTCAGCTTCCAAATTTGCAGCCATGGTGATGGCTCGATGTATACATGATGGAGGTATCTACAGTCAAATATAGATGTGGAGATCAGCTTCCATGAGCGGACTAAAGTGACTTCAATAATCATCTTAAACATCTATCTATATCTGAATGAACTTAATTGTGTAAGCATCTGCATGTGAGGCGGATGGGAAAAAAAAATAGACGGAGTTTACCTGGGCAAGCTGAGCAACCTTAAAACCAAAGCTCTTGCTGCAAAGGCCACGCACAAGTTTATATAGGTAGGTCACATCATCATGATCAGACCCGCCATTATCCTTCTGTGATGTCAGATACGAGACATGGTATGTACCAGCAGAAACCGGGAAACTGTTACTGATCTCGGCTATTTCAGGGTAATGCGTGACAAAAAGAACCAAACATCTCTTTTCTACTAAGAGATGGTGTAGTGTTGCATAGGCAATGGCTACACCGTCATGTGTGCTAGTGCCTCTTCCAAGCTCATCTATTATAACAAGCGAACGGGAAGAGCAGGTTCTGATTATGTGCGAGGCCTCACTTAACTCCTCTAGAAAAGTACTTCGACCATGCTGGATACTGTCTGTAGCACCCATCCGAGTGAAAACACCATCAAGAACGTGCAGCTTGGCGAATGAAGCTGGTACAAAGGAACCAACCTGGGAAACCAAAGGGAATAACTAGAATCATTTGTCATTCAACAGATGTACAAAAATCATAAGCTTGTACTGTTAATCTCCATGTTACCTGAGCCATTATGGAAATTAAAGCAACCTGACGGATATAGCAGCTCTTTCCTCCCATGTTAGGTCCAGTGATAATCTGGCAATATTCCCCTTCTGCGTGCAAGCTTGTGTCATTTGGGACGAAGTTATCTTGTAATATAGTCTCCAAAACCTGGGAAATTTTTGAAAAAGCAATGAACAATATATTCCCAACTTGAGTAGGCAAAGGAAGAGAAAATAATAATAAGTGAGAGCAGAAGCATACAGGATGACGACCAGACTGTATGTTTATCTCAACTGGTTCACTGTCATCAACAAACAAAGGACAAATATAGTTCTGCATAGGGGAAAAAAGAAGAACACAAGTTAAGAATTGAAAAGCAGTGACTACTAGAAAATTTTGTAGGGTTTGTTCCTTTGGCAAACCTTATTTCTAGATAGAGTTGCAAGGGAGTGCAAACAGTCCAGCGCAGCAAGAGCTTGAACGGCAGCCTGAAAATCAGTATAGTATCTACCAAAACTTTTGAGAAAACTATCCCATGACGCTCGGTTTACTAGAGAAATATGTTCTGTTGCTAGAGCTAGCTCGTCCAATCCAGCTAATATTTCTGGGGGGTGATATCGAATAGTCTTTTTGGTGCTATTTACTTTCACCCAATTCATAGGAACCTTGGCATCAACAGGCACCTGGTATCAGAAAGAAATCATTAGCTTCAGATCAGAAACAAATGTCCTAAATTTTAAAAGATGATGTGTTTATACAAATGAAGATATTAGGTTCAGTAGCTGTGAATGATGTCTTGGAAATGTACACGAAATCAGATTAACACAAGCTTCCTGCTTAAATTTTTCTCTCTTCTAGATACATGAAGATGCTTTTTGGAGTAACCATTTTGGTGCAGTTTCAAAAAGAATTAAAAAGGCTGCACTCTTGTGGTAAGAAAAGCATCATCTAAAAGAATACGAGTTCTCAGGAGAGTACCTCTATTAAATGCGTGATCCCAGACACTTCAAGAAATTCCAAATTTCGATTTGCAAGCTTCTTTCGATATGAAACTATCAAGGAGTCTAGCTTTTCCCTGACAGCTAGAACTGCTTGGCGAGCTTCAGCAAGCTGTCCATAGTAAATAACACAACTGAATTATGAACACACAAAATCGCCGCTAAAAATAGAATCAGATCAGTGTTAAGGGCCTTTATGATACATAAAACATAATGTAAAGAGAGAAGCGATTAATGGTATATAAACCTCAGGAAATTGGTTGCTAGAAGTGATTAGTATGTCGAGCAAGTCTCCTCGAGCAGCCCCTTCCTTGTTGAGGGCAGAGAGAAGTTTCGCGGCATTGTCAACCACAGCAGGGGACGAAACAACAGAAATCAATTTTCTCAAAAGAGAAGACCGCACAGTTGCGGATTGCATACTCCTCGTTTCACAATCTTGCTTAATGCCAAGACGTTGAAGTTGCTTCCCCGCAAGTAAAATAGCTTCGATAACTGCAATGAACTTTTCACCCAGAAAGTTAAGAACTCTCAGGCCTCAGGTGAGGAAGAGAGGTAAACAAAGAACTAACAAGATATCTAAGAATAAACAAATGCTTTGGCCCATTGACATTTATAGCTCTACATATGACTATCAAAAAATGAATATCATTGTGAGGAAAGAGGATAGGACCCTGAACAATTTCTGTCAGATGCTACTAATATGCATCAGTATTTTTTTGTTTGACTAGATATCACAAAGATACCAATACTCTTTATTGTTAGCCAACTTACTTCAGAAAAAGTTTTATAATTAGTCAACATAAATGATGCGCTTTATACTTCCTCTGCAGGAAACGATTATGACAGTATTGCACTATATGCCAGACACATATAAAGAGGGTAAAGGACAAGCCAAGTTTCACCTCTGTGGCTTTAGCAGTCCGATGAAAGATTCTTGTTATTCCACGTTGAATATCAGGTGATCTAGACAAGGCTGTCAAGACTGAGGAGAGCACATGATAAAGCTCAGGTGGTACAATTTTTCTCTCAGAACTTTCTTCATCTAACTCATCGCTGGCCTGGGAAGAACTAGGAGATCCCATGCATGCAACAATCTCCGAAACAGCATCAAGGCGAGCCGATATCAAATTTCTATCGCAAAGAGGATGAGTCACCTGTCGAGTGAAAGTGTTCACAAATAATGATCAGCGAAAAGTCCATCAAGACTCTGTTTCTGAAAGGTAAGTATAGAAATCTATGTCCCTTCAAGAACTGATGGCCGTAAAATCTTATTACTTTATTATAATACGACGACAACGTGGTTTATCCTTACAAAAAGCTCTTTGTGCCAAAGGTAAGAAGAAAATAAAATGTGTCTTACCCAGTGTCTAAGAAGCCTGGAACCATATACCGTAAGAGTCTGGTTCATATTTTGGAATAAAGAGCCAGACTCCGATCCATCTGAATTATTTTTTATAACCTGAAAAAGCGACAAACCGTTTTAAAGAGAATCTCTGTTAGAGTACTTAAAAAGACTCGAGTCTTAATATTCACTGAATATCACATTATGACAGGTCAAATAAAGTGGAAAGCACCTCCAACTGTTGCAGTGTATTGGCTGAGAGAGTCATCTCTGTGGTGCTTGATAAAGAGCGAATTGAAGCTCCCTCGAAAAGGATCCTTTCAAATCCAAACTGTTTGAGATGGCGCAGTGTCAGGGCAAGGGCTTTAACAGTCAGATGCGGCATGTTCATAATTGTCTGCACCATCGACAAGGCAACAAATTAGTAGGAACTGCAACAAGCAACTAGTTTAATTGAAAGAAAAAAAATCTACTAGAAAACATCTAGCATAAACAAAAGTTAGTTTTAGGAAATCAAATGACATACATGAACTGTCAAGCAAGATATTTTCTCTCCAGCAACCTCCACCCTGTTCTCTTTATCATCTTCTATGTTTCTTGCACTGAGATCTTCATATATTGAAACAATCTCATCTACTGCACTACCATTGCGGAAACGATCCAGTGAGGCACGTTCCACTCGAACGTTTGAAGTAGGTCCAGCATATCCCAACAGAAACTGCCAAACAAAGATACCAAGCGACCACATTTATATCAACCAAGAACAGAAGTTCTAGTATACTAAACTAATCCGTAGAATAAATTTTCATACAGACAAAGATTCTTGTCAAACAGTTCATCAAGAAGCATCCAGCACACGATACCTACAGACAGAATAATGATAAAACCAAAAAAAGGAGCTTAAAATACCAAATGTAACATTGACTTATACACATATAACTGTACCTTCTCAGTTTGCTGTGAAAGAGGCTGGCCAAGCAGCAACTCAGCTGGTGATAAGCTCAAAACCACAGCCTCTAACCCACTCCTCATGAAATTATCATTAAACTCTCCATGAACAACTTCACCAGTAGAAATCTCAACACCAACAACACCAACTCTAACATCAAAGCCCGCTTCCAAACCACAACCTTTATTAGTCTCCCTGTCAACTCTCTCATCCACAACACAAACCAAAAAATTACTCTGACCACCAAAACCTTCTTCACCAACACACCCGCCACTTATATCCTCAGCCGCTTCAAGAGTCGCTTTAGTATACAAACCCGATAGTCCACGGAAAAACGGACCGCTCCGGTTAGCACCGTGGGACTTAATAGCGGCAGTTTCGGTCTGCTTCACCACACCAATCTTGTACCCTGCATTCACCAGCCTCCTCACGTGGACATTGAGCCGAAACGTCGGTACGCTCGCCGTCATGAAACTGTGATCCATATGAGCGTAAATTCCCAACACACGTGCTGCGATCTCCGCGTCTTCTCCGAAGAATCTATACCTGTAACCAACTTCCACCATCAGAATCACATCCGGGTGCTTGCTCTTCAGCTCCACCACCTGCTGTTCCAACGGCGTGTACTTAATCGAGGTTGTTACGGGGAGAGATTCTTCCTCCGGTGGAGGTTCTAGGAATCGCTGGAGGAACCTTCGGTGTAGATTGGGATCGGGGTTTTGAGTGTGGGGAGATAGTTTAGGCTTCTTCGGTGACGCGGCGGCGAGATGGTCGGAGAGAAGTTTTCGCTTGGAAGGGGAGAAGGAGACGGTGGCGGAAATCTTCGGCGGCGGTGTCGACGATTCCTGATTCGGCGGTGGTGAGGGTTTGGGTTTGGGAGCGAAGAATCGAGAAATCACCTGCTGTTTCTGCTTGCCCATAGTTGCTTCTTCGTGGAAGGTCGTGGCTATGGCGATTTCGTTGGTTGCCAATTTTCGCGCGCTTTCTTAGGCTGCTGCTTGAGAGTCTGGAGAAGAGTGTTAGCAGAGTGATGAAGGCAAGCGGTTTGAGGAAGCTCTTCTAGGCCTGATATTTTAATGGGCCTTTCTACACCCGACCAGATTCCCTAATGGGCCATCGATGGGTTTTGATTTGATACGACGTCGTATTAAGAACGCGACTCTAGAAGTTGTAGTGGATACGGTGTCGTATTAACTTCTCCGTCGAGATTACTTCTCTGTCGCCGTCGCCGCCGAGATCAATAGATCGATTACCCAGAGAGTAGAGAGAGATGGCTATGTCTCAGGTGGTGAACACATACCCTCTTTCGAATTACAGCTTCGGAACTAAAGAACCGAAGCTGGAGAAGGACACCTCCGTCGCCGACCGACTCGCTCGTATGAAAGTCAAGTACGATTCCGACTCTTTCCTCTGTCATCTTCTTGTAGCTACTGCTGAATTTAGAAAAACCCCAGAAGAAAGCTCCGGCCTTTACATGCTTAAATCATGATCTTGCTGATTCAGTTAACGATTACCTACGTCTTTTGCTGCTGCTGATGTCTATCGTTAAGAAAGATCTAACACAACACAAGACATTCTAGATCACTTGTTTTTTTGTAATTCCGTCGAAAGTCTCTTACTTTTCTAGTCTTGAGTTCTATAGTTTTATCTCAAGACATTGTTGAAGTCTGTTAATGACTGAAGAGTATCTCTTTCTTGTTTTATTGATTGGTGTGTTGCAGCTATATGAAAGAGGGCATGAGGACTAGCGTTGAAGGGATTCTTCTGGTATGTGTTATTTATTCCTTTTCGATCTGTGAGATAATGTTCTGCATTTTTCGGTCGAGTATGCTTGTTATCAGACTCCTCTGGAGCTTTATCTATGTTGTATCAACACCTGCTATCTAAAAATTAGTGCAACTGTTATGTATAAACGTTTCTCGTTGGTGCATAACTTTAGTGAATGGTTGTTGTTACTACCTATTAGGATTTGAGATTTGATCTCTCTCTCTCTCTGCAACCCTAGGATTGGTGTTGATACCTTTTGCTGATCAACCTTTCAGGTGCAAGAACACAACCATCCTCATATACTTCTCCTGCAAATCGGTAACACATTCTGCAAACTTCCAGGTGGACGCCTGAAGCCTGGAGAAAATGGTATGCAGCAACCATCTGTTATTATTACTTTCTATACTATTGTGATTTTCTTTATTGCTTCGAAAAGTTGTGCTATGTTATGTCTTGCAGAAGTCGAAGGTCTGAAGAGAAAGTTGACCAGTAAGCTTGGAGGCAATTCGGCTGGTATTGTACCCGACTGGAAGGTACTATTCTGGTTTCCTCTCTATTCCTTTTGACTAGATGATTAGGTATAGATAGATTCTTAGGTATGTACATCGCTCTGTCCCTGATACATTGTTCGGCGATGGGCTTTTTACCCCCTTTAACAGGTAGGAGAATGTGTTGCGACATGGTGGCGTCCAAACTTTGAAACCATGATGTACCCGTATTGCCCTCCTCACATCACGAAACCAAAGGTAATAAAAAAAAACGCACAATATAGCTTCACAAGTCACAACATTCCTGTTTTACTCTTTTTCTGAGTAGGTTTTGTTTACATCTCTCTCTTTTTTTGGAATGGGCAGGAATGCAAGAGACTCTACATTGTTCACTTGTCTGAGAAAGAGTACTTTGCAGTGCCCAAAAACTTGAAACTCTTGGCCGTCCCTTTGTTTGAACTCTATGACAATGTTCAGGTTTTTGTTTTTCTATATATATTTTCAGATACTTTCAAACGTTAGAAATGGTCTTATCCCAATTTTCTAACGATTTTATTCTTTTCCTGTGACAGAGATATGGACCGGTTATATCGACCATTCCTCAACAGCTATCCAGATTCCATTTCAACATGATTAGTTCGTGATTCTACTCGGTGTTCAAGAAGAAGAAACCTGTCAGATTAGGCACCCACGATAGAGAGATGTAGCTACCAGTTTTAGTGATCCGAGTTCTGGATGATGCATGTTGGTTTCTTTACATTATAGACTTGTTGGCATTATGAAGAACAGGTTCGTTCATGTAGCAGCACAAGAAGATTATTCATCTAATTTCTTAAAGCATTCGTCATTATTTGACTAACGGCTGTCTTCTCTAACCATGAAACATGTGTTTGACTAATGATATTTTCATTGACGTGCTATCAATATATGGAACACAAACTAGGCCATGTTAAAAGTACATTGTCTCAGTCGATCTGTAACAAATATCTGAGAGAGACAAGTATATTACCATACCACAAATCCAAATGGTGAGAAGCAGGAGAAGTTTTGTTGATCAACAATCTGTCCCTAATCAAGACTGATCATATAACATTCTCGGATGACTAAACATGATCGTCATAACATTAGATGTGTCATTGGTCTAGAGAAGAGTACATTTGGTCATGCTTCATCACAGGCATTTTCCAGAGGCCAGTAGAGCCAACAAGTATAAAACAAAGTCAGAGTATTTGAAAATTAGCGACAGCTCATTGCGAACGGGACATAAGTAATTAACATTGCAAAAGTTAACAATATTCCTCAGATAAATCTTATAACTGGTCCACTTTTCGGTGTAAATGTAATACTTTTTGTTCTATTATCAAGAAAGACAAAAACGTGAGTGGAAAAAACTATACAATTAATTTCTTGCAGCAAATAGGAGCTCAATGTTGACTTCACTGCAAATTACATACAAAATGTCTCTAGGCAACTTAAAATTCTAATATATATAGCTAGCAGATAAATTTTTTTTTTTCGAACTTTGCTAGGAGATAAATTTAAAAAATATTATTCCAAGTTCTTGGTCTTGCAAATACAGTTTGTCTACTTGCTATTGATGCTTTACTAAAAAGACACATTCTTTAACAGATTGAATGATTGTTTCTCTATAATCATTGTTTCATCATTTACAATCATTGGATTGAACCAGACAGATTATTCCATCCACTGAGTTAAATTTATACGTGATCCAAATTGAAGAAGTCGGTCTTATTTTCTTGAGTTCTTGTCACCATTTTAGAGATATTTTTTGGATATGAAGATTTTATATGCTTGAAGAAATCACATATCTAAAATACGATTGAACTTAAACTAATACGCTAATCGTTTTGTGTTGAACCCTATTTTCTTTGTTTCACAAAAATTGTTATTTTGATACATTTTTTTCCGTTATACGAAAAGTGTCACTTTATAAACACAATATGATACGTGATATGAAGGATGATTTCTATTGATGTATAAAAATACATATTTATATAGATTAGATACATCTTTAAGGGAAAGAATATATCAAGCATTTACAGAGTAATAGAGAAAACGTGATACGCAAGTAAGGTGATTGATCTTCTTTCCTTAACATTCCCCCTCAAGATGGAGGTGCTTTAGCAACACCAATCTTGTCTGAAAGCATCCTGAAAGGTGATCTGGACAGTGGCTTAGTCAATGCATCAGCAAGTTGGTCTTTTGATGAGACATGAACCACACGAAGCTGACCTGAAGTGATCTGATTTCGGATGAAGTGGTAATCAAGCGCCAAGTGTTTCATTCGAGAATGAAAGATAGGATTAGCACAGAGATATGTTGCGCCTAACATTGTCACAATAGATCACCGGTGGCGATGATATCTTGATGCCAAACTCAACGAGTAGAGAGCAGATCCAACGAATTTCAGCTGATGTGTTAGCAACTGATCTATACTCTGCTTCAGAGGACGAGCGCGCAACTCCCTTCTGTTTCTTAGAAGACCATGAGACTGGATGCTTGCCAAGATAGATTATGTAGGCATTTGTGGATACAAAGTCATCAGTATCTCCAGCCCAATCAGCATCGGAGAAGGCATGTAAGGAGGACACATTGTTGCGGCTGAAGTACAAACCATGAGACGCTGTTCCTGCCAGGTAACGTAAGACTCTCTTTGCAGCCTGCCAGTGATCAGTCGTGGGCTTATGCATGTACTGAGACAAGCGGTTCACAGCATAGGAAATATCTGGCCGGGTGAAAGCAAGATATTGGAGGCTGCCAACGGTTGATCTGTAGACAGTTGGATCAGACAACAACGTTCCTGAACTGGCAGAGAGCTTTGGAGCCGTGGCCATAGGAGTGGAGACAGGCTTAGCGTCTGTCATATTACAGCGTTGGAGAAGATCCAGAATGTACCTTCGCTGAGTTAAGTGCATGCCTGCATTGGTGCGATGCGCTTCTATTCCAAGGAAGTAATTTAAGTCTTCAGGGTCCTTGACTGAGAAACGAGTAGCAAGGAGAGTCAAGGTCTGTTGCAGCATAACAGGATCATTACCAGTGATGATAATGTCGTCAACGTACACAAGAAGATATATAAGACTGTTATGACGCCGAAGTATAAACAGAGAAGTATCAGCGAGGGAGTTTGTGAAGCCAGACTTGAGTAGATGATTGCTGAGTTCTTGATACCAAGCACGAGGTGCTTGTTTAAGACCGTACAGAGCTTTATGCAGGCGACAAACATGATGAGGATGATCAGCATCAATGAAACCAGGTGGCTGTGTTGTGTAAACTTCTTCGGTTAAAGTACCTTGGAGGAAGGCGTTGTTTACATCCAACTGTTTGATTGGCCAATTTCGACTGATCGCAATGTCCAGAACCAGACGAATGGTGGTGCTCTTGATCACCGGACTGAAAGTCTCTGTATAATCAATTCCTGGAACCTGCGTGTATCCTCGAGCGACAAGTCGTGCTTTGTACTTGCGCACAGTCCCATCAGGATTATATTTGATAGTGAAGATCCAGCGGCAACTCACAGTGTTCTGGTGTGATGTTGGTGGAACCAGAGAGTATGTACCGTTTTTAACGATGGAGTTGAACTCGTCAAGGACAGCCTGACGCCACCGAGGATCAGCTAAAGCTTGTGCAATTGTTTTTGGAATTGTATGTGTTTCCTTCTGAAACTGAGCCGTATTAGCATATTTGGTATTCGGTTTGGAGATACCCTTTTTAGCTCTTGTAGTCATCTGGTGATGGTTTTGGCGTTGCTCTTGTTGGGGTTGCGCTTGTTCAGAACTTGTGGGAAAAGGCATGGTTTCTGAGTTCTTTGCTTGACCGGTACCAGCATCAAAAGTAGAGGTCATCGGAGCATTATTGACGTTTTGTGATAGGACTGGAGCAGGTTGCAGAGGCTGTTGAGGTTGAGAGACTGATGGTGGTTCCGGTGCTGAGACTGGAGGAGGAGGATTCTGCATCTCATCAGAAACCAGAGTTGGAGGATTAGTCAAAGGAGAAAAAAATTACCTCATCAGTTTCAGGTGAAAGATCAGTGCTCATGGGAGTCATAGGAGCTGCAGTAGGTGGCGTTGAGGCCGTGTGAACTATCGAGACAGGAGAGATCCAGTCTGTAGTGGTAACTGCAACAGGGGTTTGGGTTTTCGAAAGAGTTTGGAATGGGAAGGTTTGCTCATCAAAACGTACATGACGTGAGACAAACAGACGATGAAGAACTGGATCAAAACACAAATAGGCACTTTGAGTTAAGGAATATCCAAGAAAGACACAAGGAGTGGATCGTGTTTGAAGTTTATGGTCACGATAAGGACGAAGCCAAGGAAAACATTGACAACCAAAGATTTTGAGTTTGGAATAGTTAGGTGGGGACTTGAAGAGAAGCTGATATGGAGAGTTTAGAGAAAGAACAGGAGTAGGCATTCTGTTTATTAGATAAACGGCAGTAGAAAAGGCATAAGACCAGTAGGTGTTTGGGATTTTTGAGTGATGAAGCAGAGAGAGACCTGTTTCGACAATATGTCTGTGTTTTCTCTCGGGAAGGCCATTGTGTTCAGGAGTGTGAGGAGGAGAAGTGAGATGAGTGATCCCTGATTGTGAAAGGAAATCACGTAAAACAATGAATTCACCGCCATTATCCGAGAACAGAGTTCCAATCTTTGTTTGAAACTTGTTTTCTGTCAAAGCTTTGAAACGAATGAATGTTTCTTTGACATGAGATTTGAGTTGGAGTGGATAGAACCAAGTGTATCGAGTGAAATGGTCAACAAGAATAAGATAGTGTTTGTATTTGTCAACCGAAAGAACATGAGAAGTCCACAAATCTATGAACAAGTACTCAAGTGGGCGAGTAGAAGTAATTGATGTTTGAGAGAAAGAGAGTTTATGACTCTTATTTGAAAGACAATCAACACAAGACAGGTTTTGTGAAACAGAATCTGAAAGCGGTAAAGCAAAGGTAGAGAGAAGATTTTTAAGTATAGAAAGAGATGGGTGGCCAAGTCTTGAATGCCAATCTGAGAGGGT
>NC_027754.1:43771424-43794411 GCF_000695525.1 Brassica oleracea var. oleracea
GCAGACACCAGAGGTGTAGAAGCGTTGACTTTGGCTTCATGGTTGATGAGCTTCTCGTGAAGTTCAGTAAGCGATGGAGGTACTTCTCGACCTTCAATCTGTTCAATCACAGGCTTGTACTCCTCAGGTAAGCCTTGAAGAACGTAGTCAAGTCTGTCCTCATGGTCAAGAACTTTTCCAAGCAATGCTAGTTGATCAAAACGTGTTGTGAGACCTTGGACATACTCATCAATAGTTTTTGTGTCCTTAGTCCACGACTTGAGCTGTTGCAGCAGGAGCTTAATGTGTCCACGCGTAGGTTTAGCGTAGGTAGACGCCAGTGTGAGCCAAACACTTGCAGATGTGGGAGCTAGAGAGACCAGCGGTTGAATGGTTGGGGAGAGTGCACCAAGAAGCGCACTGAAGATCAGTTTGTCTTGCCTCTTCCACATCGTGTACTCTCGATTCGGAGTTGTGACACCATCAGCTGTGATCGTTTGATCTGGTTTGGGTGCCGACTCATCTAGATGAGAAGTGAGCTCATATCCATCGAGGAGGGCATGAACTTGTCGACTCCAGACCAAGTAGTTAGATGCCGTGAGTTTCACGATGTTAGACATGTTGATGTGGAGGAGAGCGGGGTTATTGATCTGGATTGTTTCTGCAGCGGTAGTAGCACTGTTATTGGTAGACATGATAAGAAAGAGAGGGACGTGGAGAGAGAGTAGAGAAAGAAGAGGGTGGCGGCAGAGGAGAGAGCTAGGCAAAAAAGAAAAGAAAATTAGACCTGCTCTGATACCATATGTGATATGAAGGATGATTTCTATTGATGTATAAGAGTACATATTTATACAGATTACATACATCTTTAAGGGAAAGAATATATCAAGCATTTACAGAGTAATAGAGAAAACGTGATACGCAAGTAAGGTGATTGATCTTCTTTCCTTAACATATGATTCATATTGATCAAAAAAATAAATACAATATGATTCATATTTATTTTTTCGTTTTGATATTAATTGAATATTTTTGATTTTATAAATGAGTTTATTTTTCTTAAATATTATTGATCAAACAAATGTATTTATTAATAAATATCTTTTACTTTTTGTAAAATATTACAAACAAATTTGTTTTCTCTACTAAATTTGAAAATAAATAATCATTCTTCTTCATATCTCCATTTCCGTTCTTTTTGTATTCTTCCCTATATATTTTTGTGATGGTTACTAGTTAGATCATATATGTATTAATAATTTATTTTTTTCCTAGCAGACTTTTGCTACACCTAACCCATCCTTGCATAGCCACAATGGCTTTTGTGATCAGTACTTATACAATACACAAATATGCATATACATACGAAATTCACACATAAATATCCTAAATTTCATGTGGGTCTACATGCATATAGTATACGAACCATTTGTCTTTTATTTCTAAGCAGACCCATTTGGTCATTTCTTAACATTAAGTATGCCAACTCTATCTGTCGGCCTTTGGTGATATATATGTTATCTCAATACAGACATGTATTCTTCTACTATAACAGGATTGAGAAATGGTGAAGACGATAGCTGGAGAGAGACCAAAGCAGAGACAGAGGAAAGGGTTCTGGTCACCAGACGAAGACGAGAAGCTAAGGAGTTTCATCCTCTCTCATGGTCATTCTTGCTGGACCACTGTTCCCATCAAAGCTGGTCTCTCCTTTAATCTTTTTTTTTCATTGTTTAGTCTTTGTCTCTCAAAATAATTTTAGCCTTTTTTTTTTTGTTGGGGTTTAATATGAAAAGGGTTACAAAGGAATGGAAAGAGCTGCAGATTAAGATGGATTAATTATCTAAGACCAGGGTTAAAGAGGGATGTGATTAATGCAGAAGAAGAAGAGATCATATTGACTTTTCATTCTTCCTTGGGAAACAAGTAAGCATTACCCTAACCTAAAAAAAACCTATTCCTCTTTTTCCAGCAGATGCTAAAGAGTAAAGAGAGCTGTTCTTTGGTGTGATTAGGTGGTCTCGGATTGCAAAGTTCTTACCGGGGAGGACAGACAATGAGATAAAGAACTATTGGCACTCTCATCTGAAAAAGAAATGGCTCAAGTCTCAGAAGTTGCAACATGCAAGATCTATATCCACTTCTTCCGAATCACTCGTTGCTTGCGGGAGAAGAAACCCGCAAACCTTGATCTCGAATCACGTTATCTCCTTCCAGCCACTTCAAGAGAAGACATCTTCATCTCCATCACAAGAAAGCAATGACAATAACAACAACAACAACAACAGCTATTCATGCTCTTCTGGTCCTGAGATTCCAAGGCTGTTCTTCTCCGAGTGGTTTACTTCCTCGGATCCCTACTTTGATCATTCCTCTAATTTGACAGACTCTAACCACATCCAAACTCCAAATATTCAAGGAACTGTCTCAGACTACGAAGAATCAGGAGATGTTAATCAGTTCTATTACAACGAGATGGTGATGATGAGCAACAGCAACTGGACTCTTAACGACGTCGTTTTTGGCTCGAAGTGACATAAGCAGGAGCATAAGATTGATAGAGACGACTCAGTCGTCAACAACCATGTAAATCAATTACACCAAAAAAAACCCATGTAAATCAATTCTCAAACAATGTAAATCAAATTATAAATAAAAAATATTAGGAAAATTATAATTTACCACAAATTTGATATTATTTTCTAAATTTATACTATTATTTGAGAAGTGAATTTGCTTATTTGTCACGTTATCCATGATTTTAGGACTGAGTCATTAGTTTTATTAAATAATTTTAATTAAACTATAATTAAAATATAATCACTATTTATCTGATTACAAATCAACATTATAAAATTATCTCAAAACAATAAATGAAAAACATTTTTGAAAAAAAAGAAGATAATTTCATGTATTTATTTTGTGTTTATCTGCATCTTTCTTTCTTATTCACTAATTTTTATAATTAGTAGTATATATATATATAATAATTAGATTTATCATTATACTAAAATATTAAAAATAAGTTTATAAAAAATATTAAAAAATAGGTTTATAAAAAATATCAAAAATTGATTTATATTTGTTTGTAAGCGTAATATGTCATGGAATATTTTTTCAGAATTATTAAATTTATTTTAGTACTAAAATACTAAAAATAGTATATAAGTAATAACAATAAATTTTATTTATATTTGTTTGCTATTTGTGATTTTTATAAATATTTTTTATTGAAAATGGAATTATCTTTTTAAAATATTTTCAAAATATTTGTCTCCAAAAGAGAATATTTTCAAAATATCTGTCTCCAAAAGAGAATATTTTCAAAATATCTGTCTCCAAAAGAGAATATTTTCAAAATATTAATTTAAAATAACTCTACTTACTTTTATATTTTTCAAGAATTTCAGAGAATTATAACATTGTTTAAATTACAATTTATTTAAAAGACTATTATGTAAAGAAAAATGTGATTATATTTTTTATAAAAAACTGTATTTTCTAAGTTATTTATTTTAGTTATAATTATTAAAGTTTGAAATTCAAAAGGTCATTTGAAAATAAAATATTTTGCTTTTATACTAAAAATACTATGTAATATCTATATTTAGAAGAAAATAGCATGAGAGTGTGTATTCAGTTATTATGGGAGGTATTTCACAAAATAATTATAGAATTCAATCATTTTATTTACTTTGATTAATATAATATGTAAACTTAGGTTAGGTTGAACTTTTTTTTTTTGAGATTTTGTAGGTTTTGGTAATTTCAATAATTTGGTTTAATAACAACACTTTGTACTAGCAGATATATATATTTTTCTTTAATTATATAATTGATTATAAATTTTTATAATAAAAATTGTTTAAAGATAATAACCTATTGACATTGTGATAAAAAATAATGTTTTTAAATTAATAAAGGATAAAAATTAAGAAATTAAAAGATTCATAAAAATTAAGAAATTAAAAGATTCATTAAAATAATGATCATTAAATTTAATAGTACATTTATTAATAAATATCTATAAAAAAATTATGCCTGCATATGCGGGCAAAACACCTAGTTTATGTTTAAATGATAACTATTTTGATAAATATCTCAAGTTTGTGATGATAAAAAAACTAAACCAAGTCTCCTAAATCATTTATAAATATTTAAGAATCATTTATAAAGCATTTATAGAAGTTTAATAGCAATATAAAACATTTATGATATTTCAAACAAATTTCTCAAAAAAAAATTGAAGGTAAGATGTATAAAAGAGTTGCATTACAATTTATAACTTAACTAGAGCTAATTAAAGTGTCTTAACCATAGCAGCGGCGGGAACTCGAGGCAGCATGTGCCACCGCGTGTTTCTTACATGAATTCATTGGCAAAAATAGTGTAAAAAAGATTGGGTTTGTCATGGAGTATCTTTGGCTTATTTTTCAGACCCAATATTTTTTACACTACTTTTGCCAATGAATTCATGTAAGGACCCTTCCATACACTGAACCACTCCAACTTTGCCTCTGAGTTTATCCATCAGCTCAAATTCGTTTGAAGCAAGCTTAGAATCTGAAATCTGAAAACTCTTCCTCACAAGGCTTATCACATTTCCAGCTGGAGTAGCATATTCCATGAGCTCCAAGGATGTGCGAGTTTTTACGTCAGACGCAATAAGCTTTATTACTTGCCCATTGGTTATGTTAAAATCCAACTCCTTCAGCGAAATTTTTTCTTCAGCCAGTTTCTTTATCGCCGATGCCTTATATTCCAAATCAATTAAAAGCTCGTTGTCGAGAGTGGTGAGCAAACCAAGGAAATCAAGAGATCCCTCACTGTTTTTGCAACTTCTACCATTGACAGGACCCTCTTCTCGCTTTCAATTGCTTTGCTCGCCTTAGTTTTGTTGAATTTCATGATTGAACTACATATGCACGTAACCGCTTCTGGCAAAACATCTTTGAGTAAAGTCTTCAAATCATTATTTTCAACCCCCCTCTTCAGATTTCCAATAACGGGTTGGGATTGTGGAATGTGTGCTTCTTTACCATCTTTACCGACAACAGCTTTATAAAACTCGGCTAGATTCTATATACAAAAAGATGCCAAGGGTTATAATTAGAATGACTGTATAAAAAGAAATGCTTTAAAAAAACATATTAGTGGGGGTTAACGCACCTTATAAAGAAAAAAATAACCGCTTTGATGAGGTCTCTAGTTATAATGCAAAGTCGCTAATGGTAGAGGGGTAGTTTTCAAGGATCAAGAAGTGTCTCACAGCCAGTGGGTTATGTTTCTCCTTGACCTACACACATGAATCGTTAGAGACATACACACAAACCCAAATAGGACTCAATTTGACAAATAAACATACTTTTCAATCGTAGGAATATTCTTAACCTCATTAGCAACATGATGGCCACTACGGCTATCTGTAGAACATTGTTGTGTCTCATCAATAAGTTCCAGTCTAGCATTAATATCCTGATCAAAACAAAATAGAAAAGGATATGTAACAAACCGCAATCCTACTTTCATCAAAGTACACTAAGGCATGGTGCATAGATTTACCATAACTGCTGATGGAAGAGGTGGAGCTGAAGATTTTTCCGTATTTGAGACGAAGGATGTTAAATGACGATACATGGTATATTAAAAATTATTATATTGCGAGTTTGCCATTTTAGTTAAGAGAGGTGTTCATTTTTTATTGGTTAATTTGTCACAATAACCAATCAAAAATGAACACCTCTCTTAACTAAAGTGGCAAACTCGTAATATATATAATAAGAATAACTTATGTGATTTATAACTTTGATTTTTTATCACCATAAAATACTCTTAATAAGGGGTGGACAAAAAACTCGAACCAAACCAAACTAAACCAGAATATATGTCTAAACAATTTAGTTGATGATTTATCAATCCAATGGTTCGGTTTTAAACTGAACCAAAAAACCAAAGTGTTTTAACTAAATTAGTTAAATATACTAATAATATTAAGATTTAATATATTTAACCAATTAACCTAAACAACTAAATATAATTTATACATTTTACTTCTAAATAAACAGAATAAACACAACTAAAAATAAAATAAAAATATGAATCCCATACATAATATCAAATATGGAAAATACTTTTGATATTTATATTAAGTTTGAAGATAATAACATAAAATTATTAGATTATACCTTCTACATTTTCATTTTTATGTTTTGCTTGAAAAAATAATGATTTCGTGTCAAATTGTAGTCTGTTTATATTTTTATAAAATATATTTTGTAACTTACCTAAAACAAAACTAATAAATCAATATGACTGAACTAAAAAAACACAAATTAAACCGAATGAATACACACTAAACTGAACGGAAAAAAAAACCGAACACACAAAAAAAAAAAATTTAAACCAAACAAAACTAATTTAAGGTTCGATTGGCAAATAGACTTTAAGAGCTTTTAAGGCTTTGAATTAAATTAAAAGTCTTCAAAGCCATTTTTTTACCAATCACGTTTCGTTACTTTTAAAGCCACTAAAGTCCCCCAAAGTCTTCCTAAAAATATTCCCAACCCGTGATCAAACCGAAATGCATACCTCTAATTAACAAGGTCATATTCAAGCACAATATGAAAAATATTAACAAGAACTGTTGCAATTTTCAACAATATTACTGAACATTTTTACACACCAGAAGTAATCAAACTCATAATCAGCGGAATCACAAACACAAAGTGTTTTCACTACAAATACATCATATAATTATATAATCTTTTGACAGCACAAGTAGCAGCAAAGATATGCGAGGAACTGAAGAAATGTATAAAGCGTTTTCATATAGCAGAATAGCTGTAGTTATCAGCATCGTCAATGGAGGAGGGAGACTTAGCAGAAGCAGTGAGTACCACCAAGGCACCAAAGAGAATGGTGACAATGGCTGTGAAGTTCACAAGAAACGCTTCTGGCCCGTACTTGTCGAGCTTAGCACCACTCTCCAGGAAAGTCAGCTTCTCCAGAAACCCTAAAGCTGCGTTCCCAACCGCGAGTATATAAACAAATAGGCCTAGGATTGCGTGCCACGGAAGCAACCCACTTCTAAGGTTTGGTGACCCTCCAGGGAAGAAGAACACTATGAAGCTGTACACCCACTGCAAAGTTTAAAAACATTTTTTTTATCTTTCTCTGGTAATGAACAATGTACAAAAACCCTTCAAAAATCTACTTTCTATAAATGGAAAGGTCTAATAGCTGCACAAGGCCATGGGATTTACCTGGAAGCCATAAAGAGAAATGACACCAATACCAATCCAAGAGTGGAGGCTGTAGAGGTTAGGGATTCCACTTTCGTTGTGGTTCTTGAAGGCTGCACAGATTCCCCAGATCCCAAGAGCCAGAGCAATGGCATGGAGGATAAGGTGGATCAACTTCTTCACTGGTTTCTCCAATGGAAGCGATTTGTAACTTATAATAGCTGCATTTCAAGTTCGAAAACAAAGGTTTATGTAGTCTTATTCTATAAAGTGATCATTATCAACAGGACAAATCCATATAGTAAGTAATACAAAGCTTTTCTCATGGTTAAAAAGATGATGTTAATGTTTACCTTCTCCTCCCAAGATCACAAATCCAATGAGCATCAGAACAGGATGCAGCTGGATCAGATAAAGTAAGTATCAGAACACAAACACAGATTGTGAATAAGGTCATGCAACATTTTGAATGGCTAAAAGTAATAATACAATTGAACAGAAGTCATGCTTTGCTTCAATGGCATACTCAGGTAAACATCATGTTTGTTTTGGATGTTTATAATCTTTTTCCTCTCAAAAACAGTAAAAATAAATGGAACTTTAAAACAAGATTTGAAAAGTCAGAAGATATTTACATTTTCTGTATACCATTAAATAAAAGACCAAACATCATTTTAGTACATAACTGAACACTCAAGGAGCTTAAAGCACATCCCCAGCAAAACTATTATCCAAGTACATGGGACACACCAGATAATGAGATAAATCAAAGTCATCTGACAAACTATCAAAATTCCCCACTTTACAAATCAAACAAAAATCAAGAATTAAAACAGAAAGAGACTTCTCCATCACAGAAAGCCACTCACTCAGAAACAGCACTAAGAAATGGATAAAGGTTTAAAATTTGCAGACAAAACACAAGATTGTGAAGCAAAAACTCGGAACTGAAATCAATTTGATTTTTGATTTATAAATACCAATCAGAACGATGGTCAAGAAAGGCAGAAAGTCAACGCAAAGACCTTAAAACAAAAAAAAAGGGAGAGAGAGCTTAAAGTAAAGTAAACAATACATTGAAGATGAGATTCTTGTTTTCAGCTTCCCAAGCCAATCCACCTCTGTAGCTGATATTCCAAACAAGCACCATAATCGCCGCTATCACAGCGAGCGCGTGGGCCGCAAACGTCACCGGCATCGCGTTTATCCCGACAGCCATAACTGAGCTGTGTTTCTTCCTTTTTTTGGTTCTTGTCTTTTTCTCTCTCCTTCTCCTTCTACTTTTGTGTCAGATTAATCTCGGTGATAACCTTTGAGCCAGATAAACCAACCACGTGGTTGTTGCGATCTCCTTTCGATTTGTATATTCAGACGTGTATTTTCGTGGGCAGTTAACTTGATAAACAAATCAGAGGTCCCCACGTGGATGTTGTGGTAGCTGCATCTAATCCCCCCCCGCGCTTTCGTGTCTGTTCTTTTACCACCAAACCCTAGAGCATACTGGATCTTGTTTCAGGCCCAACAACACATTTCGAAATGGGCTTAGCCCGAACCGGCTTTGGTAAAACAACCAAGCTATTAACGTAACTTCTTTGAGAAGTTACAATCGACATTACTTCTCGGATAAAGACTACATCCAAGAAAGCCACGTACAGAATCAAGAACCAGCTACGTGGCAATACATGACACGTGGAATCCTCTAGCAGAAATATAGAGGACACATGCGTCCTCCTCTATCACTCACTCTGTATAAAGCTTTCAAGAAACTACAAAGAGTTTCTCACAGAAAAGAATTTGCTAATGGATTCACAAGCGCAGTTGCAGCGTACTCATGCTCATCATCATCAAGCAGAGGAACCAATCAAGATTCACCATCCAGGTTATATACCAAACTGAACTCTAATTTTCAGAACCAACGTAAGCTAATGGATGTGTTTCTATGTGTTTTGGATGCAGAGGAAGAAGGGCATCATGAGAAAGGACCATCGAAAGTTCTGAAGAAAGTGAAGGAAAAGGCAAAGAAGATAAAGAACGTTCTTACTAAACATGGACATGGTCATGAGCATGATCGTGGAGGAGAACAACACATCCCCGACGATCACGATCTTGACGAGGAAGATACTGAAGATTACGACGTAGGTCAACAAGTCCACGGTGGTGCACCAGGTTTGTCTATCCCTTACATTACTTCACTTTAAAAGCAGTTTATTGATTGGATTCGTGTCGGCAGCGCGAGGAAAAGCTCATCACGTTTCTGATCCACCGATGAAGGAGGAGATAGTTCCTCCAGGGACAAAGGCTTTCCCGGTCGTGTCCTCTTCCCACACTAAAGTCTCAGAGCCAAACAAAGGAGTTGAACCAGCACGAGCCCCCAATGCCTCTCAAGCTCTGCCTCAGCCTGTAAGACCGTCCGGTGTGTCGGGAAAAGAAGAAAAAAGAGGCACAGGCGCTGCTACGATGACGCCGCATAACACGCCAGTGTCTTTGCTCTCTTCAACAGAAGATGTCACGAGTACGTTTGCTCCTGGTGAACAACGTAAAGTCCATGTCGAGAGAAACAGAGTATTGGAGGAAGACCCGTCTGCTCCAGGTAAAGGGATGTCGAATTATCAGTCCAAAGTCACTGATCCCACGGGAAAAGGTTAATAGCTTGTCTCCCACGTCTTAGGGTTTTCAATTATGTTCTTTGACTCTTGCTATTTTTGTATCTCAGCTGGTGGAGAAGTTGGAGCAGCGCAGACTATAGCAGCTCTCGCGAGGTTGACAGGAACAGGTGGAGATGATCAACTAGGGCATGGAAGAGATCTGCCTGAGAGAAGACACGGTTTTGAGAGAGAACTTCCGGCGAGGAGACATGACTTGGATGTGAAGTCAGGAGCCTCTTTGGGCAAAGATTTTCCGATAGGAACTCAAACTAATCAGAACGCTGAACGTTTTGATCAACAGAGGGGTGATGAAACGCATCAGCCGGATCAGAGCAGCTACACCGACAAGATCACCTCAGTGACTTCGGTCGTGGCGGATAAAGCTGCGGCGGCCAAAAACGTCGTCGCCTCGAAGCTTGGATACTCCGGGGAAGGTGGAAACGTAGGAGCTGAGACTCCGAGCTCCGGGGAAGGATACGGGACCAAGGTTGCATCGGTGGTGACTCCAGTTTACGAGAAGGTGAAAGAGACGGGAGCTAACGTGATGACGAAGCGACCCTTCTCCGGGGGAACAGAGGAGACCCATCAAGGGCAGGACAAGGGGGTGTCTGCCAAGGAATATGTAGCGGAGAAACTGAGTCCTGGGGAGGAAGACAAGGCTTTGTCTGAAGTGGTCGCGGAGAAACTTCATCTCGGAGGAGACACGACGGCGGAACCGAAGAAGGGGACTGTGACTCAATCTAAGGCGGTGGAGGAAAGGCTAGGAGGGTTCCCGGATCCGAAATCGGAAGGAGCGATCAAACACGGTGAAAGGTATGCAGAGGAAGGAGAAGGAGGGATGGTGGATAAGCTGACAGGAGCTGTTACTTCGTGGATCTCCGGTACGACGGAGGAGGTGACGCAGAAGTCTACTGAGTCTGTTCAAGAATCTTCACAGTCCGTAGGCGCCACAATTGGTAACGCCGTTTTTTAAAAATATATATTGTTGAAAATCGCGTTTGTGTAATGATGTTTTGTTTTGGTGTACCGGTGGTTAGGGAATATGGGATTTTCCGGTTCGGGAGCAGATGGAGCGGGCCAACGAAGCGGTGAGAAGCGTGGCTCTGTGCCTGTGCAGAAGAAGTTCCAAGAAAATTGAGATTAGCTTCTTTTCATAATATATGGTGTGCTCATGCTTTCTAGTACAATGTGTTTCTGGTTTGATCCATGGCTAATTCTCTGCTGCTGTCATGTAGAAATATGGTACAAGTTTTTTTGGGTTAATAATGGAAAACTACTTTAACTAGAAAAATACGTCGACAGCAGGGTTCGAACCTGCGCGGGCGAAGCCCAACAGATTTCAAGTCTGTCTCCTTAACCACTCGGACATATCGACATGTCGTTAAATGTCTTCTTGTCCAATTACAGGTATCGACAGGATGTTAAAAATGGTTACAGCCTAGTTCTAGCTTTGCTTTGGGACGTTAACACAAACAAGCTATGCATGGTTTCAACTTCCGGACTACATTTTCATGATAACATGTTTTAAACTTTTCATAAGAAATCTTAACATTTTAACCAAAAAAAAAAAAAAAAACTTTTCATAAGAATACTTCTACAAAAAGAGAAGTGGAAAATGAACGGCGAGGACAATGAAGAAATATAAGATCATTACCAAGAAAATTACATAACGTGAGTGTGTTTTAATTTTGTTTTCTTTTCAATATGAGAAATACGAAAGATTATATATAAATGCTTGATGAATACAACGGAAATGTTTAGAGAGCTCGGCTTTTGACGATGTCAAAGCTCATCTCGCTAGGATCAGTGGCTTGTAACTCAACCTGAATGCCGTCCAATGATCTCTTGAACCTATCCTTAGAGCTCGCGTACACCATCTTCATCCTCACTCTAGATGAATCCGGTGACCTACAATCATCCAACAAGGCCAAACACATTAGCACACCTTTCTTTTTTAGCCAAGAAATAGAAGCACACTTATTGAAACAAAATCAAAGTATTGTAAGACTCATTATAAATCCAATTCCCACTAACACCCCTAAGATGTATTAACATGTATTTACACAACTTGTTTAGTCTGGTTAGTTCTAACTTAATCTAAGAACATCCACAATGAGAGTTCTTCAAAAGGTTTCTATATATAAATATCAAAAATAAAAATGAAAAAAAAGTAGAAATATGATAAAGAGTATATCTCGTATGAAAACTCAAAATAATTTCTTTTGAGAAACATCTCCACATGTAATTGACTTAACTTTATTTTTTGTTTCAATTTTAACTAGAAAACTAAATTTGAATGAAATTTTAATATTGTATTTGGTTAGATATTCTTAGAGTATGTAACCATTGATGATCCTCTTCACAGTTAACGGAGGTGATAAGAGGGTTTTTAAAGTGATGAGTCTCATTTTTTTGTAAAAACCGGTGATAGAAGTGATGAAATAATGATCGATTTTGGTTAGTTTCTTGCACTGTTCGCGGGCTCCACTGACACGTGGCGGCCCGCGATTGGTTCACATTTTAAATTTTTTTTTTTAAAATCAGACAAAAAAAATATATTTCATAAAAAACCGTGCACTACGGTTTTAGCGTTAAAGATGAGCTAAGTATTTACGCATTTTTGATTAGTTTTGTTTCAGTGAGTTTGTATATAAGTGCATATGATCATATGAGGCTACATATTGTACATTTTCTAAGTGTTTCAATCTTATAATCTTATGAAAAATATATAGTAAAATTGAAATAAATAAAAGGAAGGTTAATATAACGTACCAGGCGATGAAGAAGATTTTGCTCTTCTGGCAGTTTTCATTGGTGGTAAAATCTAAATCGAAAACCGCATAGCGGCACTCATCGGCAGGGAGGGAATTGGTGAAATCATCGTAAGTCTCCTGCGGGTTTCCTAACTTTTCAACCACCACTTGCTGTCCATCTATCCTGAATATTATGAACCGGTAGGTTCTTTTCTTTAGCTCCAAAAACTTCAGCTTGCAGTTGTCCTCCACTGCCATCCCCGACGCCGCGTTCGCCTTCTCGTTCAATCATACCATCCATTATATCATTGCATATAATCATGCCATCCATTATATTATTGTATACTAAGTTAGCTTGGTTTTTGGTTCTATACTAATATATATATGTGGAAGCTAGCTAGCTTATATGTGATATATGTGCTACATTTTGGTATTGAGTTATCACGCTAATATTGTTATTTAAAACGTGATAAACTATACAAAGAAATGAGAAGCACGTCAATATATAACATGGCTACATTGAAAAATCGAGATCTAACATAATTAGACAATACTAGCATGATATGCATCCAAAATCTATATTTTCCTAAACTCTACGTAGGCATATTTAATATTTTCATGATCAGGTGTTCTATCAAAACTTAGGCTGATTAAAAAAATAAATACAATCCTCAACTTGGAATAAAACTAAATCTCCTTGATTGCCGTCTACAGGCCATTGTTTAGGAACAACAAGCCTACAAAATTATTACAAACAGAGTAGAAAGAGAACAAACCATTGTTTTTTGTTCAGTTTCTATGGTAAGACTCGAGGAACAGAGATTTGTTTTTTCTTGTGTGAATATTTGATTGTCTTCTGGAAAAGAGGGAAAAAAAGACGAATGTACTTTTGGAGGATAATGCTTAATTGGTTTGTGAAGAGAGGATCGAGACAAACTCGGACAAACAAAGGCTCTTATTTATTAACTTTAATATTGGTTTTAATCTGTTATTTTCTCAAACCTTAAAATTCGCCTAACCATCCCTCTTTTAAGGTACTTTCCGCTCTATTTTTAGCAGCTATTTGTCTACACTCTACACCATCCATACATTCATGATATGTTATTGTTCACGTTTGATCGCTAGGTTGCATCTATTTGCTCCTTTCCATCTTTTTAAAAAAACGTTTACAATACATGTAGAGAATCAAATGCCTATGAACGGACTATATATCATCATACACCAAATTAACACACAAAAAGACTACAAATAATGGTCAAAATAGGGGGTACTTAAATTTTTAATGAAAGATATAATGTATATATAAATATATACTTTGTAATTTTAGAAAGTTTGGCATCAATCGTTTGCTTGCTACGCAGTGACAGTAGTACCAATATCCACTTATCATAGCAGTTATCCTTATTTCAAAGAAAAACATTTTAAAAAAAAATACACTAGCTACTTACAAAAATTTCACTATAACTCTTCATAGTAATTGAATGTATATTAAAGAATCAATGGACCATAAGCCTCAATTTCACAGAAATGTGAATAATAACTACATTTAATTAAATTGTAAAAAAAAACTTTTAATAATTATAAAAGATTTGAATCAATCCATTCATTACTAATTGGTTGAGCAACTCATAAAACTTAATTATAGCAATAATTGAATGAAACTTTAAACATTTTTTTTGGCTCATGAAATTTTGATTTATTCCATAATCAATTCACATTCTTAACTAGAATTATCTTCGAGGATATTGCATTGCGAGAGTTTGCAATGGTACGGGGGGAGATGTAGAAAACCGGAAAGTTGGAAGGTTATATTTGTAATATTCTCAAAACTTTTTAAGGTAAAGTAAGTCACAACTCCCGAAACGACGTCGTGACAGCCTCGTGTTCATCGGATGAATTAGGGAAAAGAGATATTCATGAGATATTTTCATCGACGCTATGTTGTTACCACCACCACCATCTCCATCACTGGATGCATGATCCATGGCTTCCCTTAGCCAAATATTCCTTATTCTGATCGTTATCTCTTCTTCTCCTTTCTGCTCCGGCGGAAGGTGCGTTTCGTGATCCCCTCATTTATCAATCGTATCACCGAGCTGCGACCATTGGTTTCGGCGGATGCATGTAGCTTTTAATTCACCTTATAATTGTGGCGATTAGCATTACTTGAATATCTTGATTCTTGCATTAAGACACTGCACCTGATTCATTGAGATGTTAATTGATTCTGCAATAATTGGTTTGCGAAAATGTTTATTCATACTGCTCTCCCTCTATGCAGTCGAAAGGAACTCCGAGATAAAGATAACATTGGTGAGAGTTACACACAGTCTAATTATGTTGTTGGATCTAAGTCTGTTGATCCGAGGCGTGTTCTTCAGCTTTCATGGCAACCAAGGTCAGGTACCTTTTGTTAGATAGCATGCAATTTATTGCAAGAGTTACTAATGTATGTCTGGAACTATTTGGTATGCACCCACCACAGGGTCTTCCTTTACCGTGGATTCTTGTCAGAGGAAGAGTGTGATCATCTGGTAACATTCCTCTTCCTTTCCTGTTTTAAATCATATTGATTAATACATTTTTTTTTTTTTTTGATTAATGGTTGTTGCTTTTTTTCTGTAGGCGAAGGAAACTTCAGAGGTTAAATCAGGGGATGGTGATGGGAAGACGCACCTTTCAAGTTCTGACCACCTCTTAGATGTTCCGGTAAGTTTTTTTTGTTTTCTTCAAACTTGCTTGACAAGAATTTTTTTGTCGTAACACTATGTGGTCAAGATGCTAAATGATTCTTGAAACACTATAATATGCTTGTAGTTTTTCTGTGACATCAAGTTGACGGAGATATTATGAGTGGCCATAGCAATGTTATGTTCCAATCCTTGTTTTCTTTGGTATAAACTAGGACCCAATAGTTGCTGGGATTGAAGAAAGAATTTCTGCCTGGACTTTCCTCCCAAGAGGTAGTAGTTACCTATACTTATCTTGCTTTTCAGTTTATGAACACTCTTTGATTGCTCTCGGAAGGGCTCTTTTCTTGAGTAATGGTTTGTAATAAGTTTCTTCTTGATCAAACTGTTTGCTTGTGTTTCTCTTTTGATGCACATCTTTCAGAAAACAGCGGTCCCATCAAGGTAAGAAGTTACAGTTTGGAGAAACCAGGCAACAAGTTGGATTATTTTGGAGATGAATCTAGCTCTGTGTCGCATGAGTCTTTGTTGGCAACCGTCATCCTCTACGTCTCAAACACCACTCAAGGCGGAGAGCTTCTCTTCCCAAATGCAGAGGTCAGTAAAGCAAAAAGAATCTATTTGGCACAACTCAAAGAATATTTGAATTCATGTTTTCTATCCTTTTCCTTCAGGTGAAACTCAAAAGGAGTTGGTCCGACTGCTCAGAGACGGGAGAGACGGGTAACATCTTAAGACCGGTAAAAGGAAACGCAGTTCTGTTCTTCAGCAGACACTTGAATGCGACTTTGGACCAGACAAGCACTCATTTTAGATGCCCTGTCCTGAAAGGGGAACTGCTGGTGGCGACGAAACTGATATACGCGAAGAAACAAGCAAGAAAGGATGAGGAGGAGAGTGGTGAGTGCAGTGATGAAGACGAGAGCTGTGGACGATGGGCTGAGCTTGGGGAGTGCAAGAAAAACCCTGTCTATATGATTGGCTCTCCTGATTACTTTGGCACCTGCAGAAAAAGTTGTAACGCTTGTTGATTCTTGAAAAGTACTATTCTCATCATATTGGAAAACAATGGTGGCATAATTGAAACTTTTTCAATATCACAGCTGTTTTTTTCCTGTGGTTTTGTATAGTTTACACTTGAGTACAACTCACGATTCCATTTATTTTATGAGAATATCAAAATATTTTTATGAGTATATATTTCAGTTTCTTACTACAGGGTTTAAGTATTTCTTTCACTAATTTTGAATACATCATTTTTCTGACGTCGGGGTGTGGAAACAATTTATCACACTTAAATATATATCTTTTGAAAATCAAAAGTGCATGAATCATCATCATCAGACAAAAGAGATCAAAGCAAATGTGCATGAATCATGTATTTTTAATGAATAATAACTTTCTTCAAAAAGACTAGCCTTTTTCGTTAAACATCCAAAGCTTAAAAGTCATATCTTATGTGTTAAGGAAAAAAAAGAAAAGAATGGTATATACCGATTTTAATTAATCAATTAATATTTGATGGAATTTAATGGAAATGGAGCCCCTGAGGGTTATGTTTGTTTTCTCCGTACGCCTTAATAATTTGTCGTTTCGACGACAGCTCCTTTGCCTCCTCCGAAAATTTTCTTCTCATTTTATTTTCGCGTCCCATCACTTTCTCTCAGTGACTTTCTTTCCTGCCAAGCCCCGAGGATCGCTCTTGATTTTGTTCTCGGCGCACGCCCGATCTGCTGTTACTGTTATACTGGTGCGTGATCGGGACTTAAACCATTCGCTTTCCATTATCACTTAAAATCGATTCGTTCGCGTACACGTAACTGTCGTTGATTTGAATCGAGTAATATGTGATTGGTTTGTGTGTATATATAGTTGCTTAGGGAATCTATACAGATTTCTACGGGATGCTGTGTTTATAGGACTTTGTGTGTGCAGTTGAATTCGATGGAGCTGGTGAAGCAAGATGGGAATGATTCTCTGGACATGCTCATCAGACGCGCCGTTGGAAAGGATCCTTTTCTTTCCTTCCCTAGGCCTGATAATAATCCAGTCCAGCTCTTCCAACTTCTCCATAACTTAGAACGTCCCGGTATGATTGGATCTGATATTTACTCGTACTTCTCTAGACTTGGAATCAGTGGATTAGGTGTTATATAGTTTTATGAGGCTTGCGAGGTTTATCGTATTAGATGAAAGTGATGGTTGAATAGTGTGTGTGTGTGTGTGTCTTTGGGGTATTGTACGTGGGATTTATTTCATGCTCTATTTCGTTCCCAGGCTGGCCATTGCTGACACCTTTGAAGATAGAACTGCAAAAGTGTGAAAAGTGCACCAGGGAGTTTTGCTCTCCTGTGAACCATAGAAGGCATAGCCGTGTGCATCGGCGTCCAAGAAAGCCTGAAAAGGTACTTCTTTTGTTTTTATGTCTTTCCAACTCCTGGTTGATTTATTCTTTTTACTCAAAAGTCATCTGGAGATTGTGTTTGCATGATTCCAGGATTCCAGCAAACAGAGGGATGCACTGGGGGAGTTTTGGGATAAGGTAGTTCTCACTCTACTCGTCTTTTCTTTGTTATTGCTAATTCGATTAGTTTTTTTTTTTCCCTCTTGGTAATGATCATGTTCGATCCCTCCGGTAATTTTCAGCTCTCGGTAGTTGATGCCAAGGAGATTCTCTCATTGAAGAGCCTGATGCTGGAGGTAGTATAATTCAACTTTACATTTATTTGTGCACAGAAAAATTTCTTATCTTTAGTCATTAAAATGGATGGTGACTGGTGAGCATCGGATGAGTGTAGTATTGCATCTTCTTCTGTTTTCCTTAATGATTCATTTCCTTGTTGTTTGTCACTTCGTTTTTAGGGTTTTGACTCTTTCTGAAGGCCTAATAGCTCTTTCTCTTCATTTGTGCAAGGTGTGATACAATATATAACACTGTAATATATGTTTCTAGAATACCATATGACTTCCTCAGGGTTACATGATTGATTTCCAAATAAATTCGTATACATGCTCTCGCACGTCTGATGAGTATGCATACCTGATACATGCTGCCCATTTCTCTGGCATTCTATTTCTGCATCATGGACCTGTGTTACTAATCTATATGCTTTTCAGAGGTTTTCAGCTTAAGGTGCTTTGTTTTGATTCTTGTAGGATGTTGCTGGGGAATCAGTTGAGTCCGGACTAGTGTCACTTATTGAAAAACCAGGATATACTGCTCTGCCACAGTATTATCTAAGAGCTGGTTCTGACCTTTTGGTATGGATTTCTTTTTTATCATTTTGGATAAAGAGTATCCTCAGTGCTCAACCTCACGCTGATATAGTGATACATGCTCCTGTTTCTCCAGGATATTATCCAGGCTAGAACACCTAGGTTTTCAATTTCTTCGCAGAAACTTTTTAGCATTCTCGATGAAGCAAGCGAAAAAACTTTCCTGTGTAACGAGGCTGCACCAATGCAAAAATACATATTTGACGGTGAAATTGGAAAAAATATGCTGGAGGCAAAAAATGTCGTTGCTTGCACAAGCTTTCTTCTGGAACAGAAATTGGTAATTCTTTCTTTAAAGGTTTCAACATTGCCTCGAGTTGGCAGTGCAAAGTGTCTAATACGAGGACTTTGCTTACATGTGATTTATCTTTGTATTCTTAATGTAAAGATTAAAGCATGGCTTGCTGACAAAGATGCGGAAGCCCTGAGGTGCCAAAATTTACTAGTTGAAGAGGAAGAAGCTGCTCAGAGAAGGTGCGTGCTTATCAATTGCAGTGCTAGTCATATAGCGCTACTAAATGGAAGATTCTCTTATTCTGAATTGATTTCCAAGCGTTTAGTCTTATTCACTAGTATTTTATGTCTGGAGCAGACAAGCTGATCTCTTGGAGAGAAAGAAGAGGAAGAAGCTAAGACAGAAAGAACAAAGAGCAAAGGACCAGAAAAAAGAAGCTAAAGAAGATGAGAGTACCACATCAGAAGAACAACATTCCCCCGCTGAGTCATCAAGCCCGTTATCTATAGCTTCAGATTCCGAGGCGCAGAGATCAGATTCCATACCAATTGAGGATTCTTCGTCCCTCGAGGAACCTCAAGTTCTGGAAATGGACAATGGGAGAAACAGTGAAACTCAAGCGCCAATGGTTGATGATGATGGTTTTGGTAATGGCCAAAACATGGAAAGGCGAAGTGGGCGAAGGCAAATGGAGAAGAGATCACAGCATGGAATGCCGAATGGGTTCCACGGTAATCATGCGCCAAAACTTGGAGGCATCCGAAAGAATGGAACACACAGAGACGTAAGAGGGAATATTACTAAAGTTTGGAGCCGAAAAGCCAATAACCCCAACTCGTTATCACCAGAAGCAGCAGTGGATGAACAGGATCAAACAAAGAACAGTGAAGTTCTGATTGGATCGGTGAGTGTAACAATCCGAAACACCGGAGAACATAACCAAACAAAAAGCAGTGAAGAGGAGCGAAGAATGAAGACTGTTGAGGCGAAACCCACATCGGAGAAATCAACTGTAAAAGTATGGAGGCCAGTGAGCAGTCAGGGAAGGATCAATGAAAACACAGACAAGAAGGATAAGATCTCAAGCTCAACTGTACTTCAAGTTAAAACCGCTCATCACATAAGCTTGCACGAAGCGAAGGCGTTTCTTGCAAAGAGTAAAACTTCTTCTAACTTGTCTTTTTTTTTTTTTTTTTTTTCTCCCTATCGTTTAATTCCAATATTTGTTTACTCAAAAATCTGAATTGGCTTGTCAGGATGGAAAGAGGCAACCTCTGAAGAACACGTGACGTTGGTTCTGTCTCAGGAAACAGACATGTCAGGTAACAATAACACTCACGAATCTTCGAATGGTGTTATAACCGCCGCACGACCAAAGCACAGGAAGAAACGCGAAAAGGGTACCAAGGTAAAGTATGTTCCAAAACAGAGTATTCCTTAAGAAATCTAAACAAACAAAAAACGAGCTCGTCTCTGGACCGGAGTATCATTTTTTAGGTATACCAAAAGTGCAGTATTAGCGAGAGAGACGTATGGTTTTTTTTTCTTTGCTTCTAGAGAGATTTTTCTTGATTTTAAGAGTCAATATTCTTTTTTTGTTTACTTCATTTTCTCGATAGAAAGACATAGATCTGTTATTTTGTTGACCTTTCTCCGTTGTAGAGTTTAAAATTGAAAATTTTGAAATGAAATTGATATTTAGCCAAATCTGAAGTCTACCATATCGTAATAACATATATCAGTACAACATAGATTCCTACAATATATGTATAGTTGTTAGACCCCAATCTCTTACTAAATCGCTGAACTGCTTCCAATGTTAGAGGGTTTAGTTCTGGTAATAAAGAAGATAGAAACCCTTTTTTTCTTTCTTTCTCAGTTAGTCAACTGAAACCTCCAGACCGTAACACCGGAATGAAACTCCAACTGTTTCCTGGACTGTTGTTATCAGCTTCTCGCCCGACCTTCTCACTCGACCACCATTCCGTTCTCACCACTTTTTCTGAGTTATCAAACTTGAACTCTTTGCTCGACCCTACCGAAAACGTTCTTAACTTGTGACTCAGTTCGCTCTCTGTTTCTCCCCACGTTTTGTCACTCCATCTCATTGTAGGCGAAACCGCCTGGTACGTATCCATTTGATCATCTAAACCAACTCGGTTTAGCTTACTTGCAAAACAACGTGCTAAGTCTTCGCCAGTCACCTCAAACGAAACTCTACGTGAGAGCTTCATCGTTCCATGACGACCCGTGATCTGAATATCCAAAAACAGTGCCTTCAAGTGACGTAAGATTCCCAGAACCTATTCTTGAAACCATCTCTGCACCGTTTGAGCCGAGCCCTCCGCCACCATCAGGAGTCAGGGCACCTGAACCCAACCTCGAACCTGGACCAGCAGGCGTGATGGATCCAGAACCGAATCTCGACCCCCATTTACGAGCAGTGAAGTGCTCAAACCCCAAGAACTTTGGAGGTTCTCCGACACGAAACTCAATGATGGAGCATTTACCTGGGTAAGGAGAAGAAGTACCTGAACCAGGAGAGATTAGACTACCACCTGGACTTCCTGGATACACTTGATGCGACTGAAACTCGTAGTGCGCAGCTGAAAACTGTTGATCCATTCCCCCGCTGTTTCTCCGAGCTCGTTCCAGAGAAGACGTAAGTAACTGAGCAAAGGGAACTTCAGGGGAAGAAGGTGTTGTTGCAGAACTCATTTGACCTGACTCTGGAGGTGGCGTGAACGGCGCAGTGGATGGTCGAGTTGTGTAAGCAGAGTCTACAGGAGGAGTCACGGGTTGAGTTTCGTGAGCGTAAGGTCCAATCTCAAAGGCTGAAGACGGCTCGTTCAGGGAATATGTATTGATGGGCAAGGAGAGTAGACCATGAGGAGTGTGGGACATAGATGGTGGACCTGACTGAAGAAACGACGCAGGAGATGAAGGAGGAGCCATAAAGGGAAGAAACATAGAAGTTGAGTTGCTCGAAGAGTTTTGGACTGGAGCCACCGGAGCTGATCCGGATGCAACCGGTTCGGGTACAAGCACCGCGTGGCCGATACGCTTGTTATTCTTTTGTGATTTAAAACACCAGTACAAGCTCCAACAGCTTCCCCATTTTTTCTTCTGATGAATTTCATGAAAGAAAAAAAAAAGACAAGATTTTTGATCAGCTTCGGACAGAACCAAAGTCTATAACTTTCACTAACACTTCAAACAGACATAATATGTAATCAAGATCTCCTGTCGGAAAACGTTGGCAAATTAAGACGCAACAATTCTTATTAATTATTTTTTTTTTAAAAACAATATTCTTATTTATGATGACAAGAAGAAGAGGAGGAAACATATGTACACTCCGGAAAAAAGGAGAGCTCGTAGTTACCTGCATCCTCGACGATTGTAGTCTTGACTCGGAGGAGGAGAAGATGGCAGAAGCAGCGGCGCTCACCGTATCAACGTTATTGTTCAGGTTTCTCATATCTTAGACTTGTTTTAACATCCAAGATTTGCACAACTCTACCACCACTTTCGGTCTCAACAATAAACGATGTAGATATTTTTCCCGGTAAAGATCAAAAGGAACAATGATCCTAAGTAAAAGAAATGTGAAACCGAAGAAGGATGAGTATAAATAAGCAAATAAGGCTTTGATTCTTATGAACTGTGATGAGTCTTCTCTCTCTCACCTCACCCGGTCGTTATCTTCCACAGTTTTCATTCAATTTCCCACGAGATATTGCCATGTCATCCAAATTGACGGTCGGGGACCCACGCGCTTCCATTTTTTTATTTCCTTTGGCAAGAAATATTCTCAATTATTGTATTAAACCAAGCCAAAAAAAAAACAACTTTTTTTTTGGGGTCAAACTACTAGCTAAAAAGGGTGAGTAACGCACAATAGTGAGTCCCCGATGCAGACAAATTGGCTTTCTTTATTTGGATCTTTTTTAAAAGGAAACTGAGTGACTAGAAAAAGAACAAACAAAAAAAGAGTTATTCTTGGGTTCACCCCCTAGGGTGAACCTTTAGGTTCACCAACCAATAGAAAATTGTCATTTTAAATCTAGTATCTTTTAATTAAGAAAACCAAATAACTTGGCAAATTATATTATTTTTTCAAAATAAAATTTAAAAATAAATAAAAATAATATATAAAAAACGAATT
>NC_027754.1:43794888-43823659 GCF_000695525.1 Brassica oleracea var. oleracea
TTAATTAAAAGATACTAGATCTAAAATGACAACTTTCTATTGGTTGGTGAACCTAAAGGTTCACCCTAGGGGGTGAACCCAAGAAAAAGTCACAAAAAAATTGTGATATAAAAGAATAAACCCTTCGTAATTACAGGGGATACCACTGAGGGTGTCATTATGGTGGGCGTCGCGAAACTCGTGAGTCTGGTCCGCTCTCTGTGTGTCTTTTGTTGGTTCGCGATAATCTCGTGACTGACTTACACAAATTTAGTTTTCTTCCAGATATAGTATTTATTACCACCAACCATTCATATAGTTATTGCTACGGTCGCGTTCGTGTATGGAATAAATCTATTAAATGGTTTTTTTTTTTTTTTTTTTGCTATTATCATGTCACTTTTCTCTTTGAGTATAATACATCACTTTCTTATAAGAATATCACTTTTATCTTTTAAAGTTTAAAGTAAGGATATTACACACCTTTTGTTTTTGTATTTGATCCTTTTAATCCCTTGTTATATTATTATGTGACAGAATTTTGGACACCCATTTGCTCGAGTGTGTCCACACTTCAGGTACGTGTGATATTTACATTTTTCGATTACCTAACCAAGTAAAACTACATCTTGTTTTGTTCAGTTATTAGCTGCTTTACTCGTTTATTGTTTTATATCTACTAGTTTGGTTTCTTTGTTTTCATTAGTTTCTAGTTATTGTAGTCTCGAAAATTGAAAACCTAACTTTAAAATCTCATATGCTTACCGTAAATCTGCGTTTTAATAGTATCAGGTTAAAAGTTCATCCACAACATATTTGAAATATAAGTCATGTTTAAGCCAGTGTTCTAACTTTCAAATTATATTATATCCATTTTTGCTAGTCAAAGAAACAATGTCTTGGATCAGAAACTCGTAGGCACTGGTAGATAGACATAAACATAGTGATGAATGGTTTGGTCAACCTATACAGGTTATTGTTCTTTATTATATAGTATTTTCAGTATGTAAACCAGTAATAATCGTATAAAAAATTACCAGCTAATTTGTGGCCTGGAATGATAGATAGCATCTGCGTTAGAAAAAGCTGGATCCTTTTCAACGTGAATATCTAAACAAAATTGGTCTTCGAATCGGATCCTGCATGTAAGTTGGTGTGTTTGGCAGATTTGTATTATGTTATGATTTTTGTCACAATCGATTATGCATTTGTTTATAAAGCGTCCTAATAAAAAATATATATACAAAGTTAGCTATAAGACAACTTCTCTTGGTGCACAGAAAAGAAAGTCTTTTACCAAGATTCTTTTAAAAGGAGTCGATAATTACTTTGAAGACTTTTGAAGACAATTAAAAAGGATTGTCATGGAGTTTAAAGAGATTCTTCAGAATCAAATCGACCGGTTGTGAACTGCCTTGTAACAAGTATATTAGTTAATTTATGTAATAAGTAGTTATCTTTTGTGTGTTTCAAAAAAAAAAAGTAGTTCTTTTATATTTTGTTTTCCATCTTTTGTAATTGTTATTTGCTTAAATCTAGAACCAGATGGACATGTTACTGGTCTTAGCCGCCATACTTTAGTTAATGGAAGATCTTCGAAGATGTATGAATTATGATTCAAATGATTTGTGAATGGTTAAACTAAACCAATGCGAGAAAACAAGATTTGAGAGGGGTTGATTAGTCGGTGTAAATCTCCTATATATTAATCGAGGATCTTTTAAAAAGTTATAATCTAAATTTTGTAAAAATTAAAAAAAAAAACTCATCATATGTGGTAGGGGTGGACGTTCGGGTACCCATTCAGGTTCGGTTCGGATCTAATCGGGTTTCGGGTTTTCGGGTTTATAGATTTCAGCCAATTTGGGTATTTCTAAATTTTGGTTCGGGTTCGGTTCGGGTTCGGATAACCCATTTAAATTATTTTTAAAATTTTAATATTCATTATATGCTTAAAATTTCTCAAAATCTATAAATAAAAATAATATATTACTTATAAATTTGTATAATATATGTCAAAATACCTAAAATTAATATGTAAATTGGTTTGATTTAAATATTTGGATAGAAAATCAATAGATATTTCAAGATTTTGGTGTTTCGAATATATTTTAACTATTTTAGACATTTACTTTTGACTATTTATGTATATTTTCAAGTATTTTAGACAACTTTAAAGTATCTTATATATTTTGGATGTTTTTAATATATATTAAATCTAAAAATAAGTAATATATTTAGGTATATAAATCTATTTCGGTTACATTCGGGTACCAGAGATACTTGGTTCGAGTCGGGTTCGGTTTCGGTTCTTTAGATACCAAAATTTTGAACCCGTTCGGATATTTAATCAATTTTAGTTCGGGTTTGGTACTACTTTTTCGGATCAGATTCGGTTCGGTTCTTCGGATCCAAGTTTTTTGCCCAGCCCTAATATGTGGCACTTGTGTTCTAAATCATATTTCAAAGAATTCTAGAGCACCTTATATAAACTATAGTCTAAAAATTATATTCTCTAGCAAAATAATATTTCGCAAGCTATAGTTGGTCGCATATATCAAATCTTTATTGTTTCGCAGGCTTTCCTTAAATAAAACCTACGGAATTACCAAATGTAATTAAAATATATATATAGCAATTAATGATTTTAAACAATAAAGATTTGATAACAATTTGTATATTTTTATCATTTTTGTTTATTTTTTTATTATTAAAATAAATTACATAATTACATTAATCATATAATAAAAATCTATTTTTTTGTATATGTTGTATTTTGAATTTTTCAAAACGAGTATAAATTACTAAAACTGTTAAAAGTCTCACATAAACTTTTATGATGAAAGTTTAAATTTTTTTATATATTAAGATACAATTATTATAAGACCTTATGAAGAAATAATTTTATTTTAATAGGTTTTTATGTTAATATATAATTTTATGTTAATATATATATATATATATATATATATATCATATCGTTTAAATTAAACTATACATCGTATGAAAATGTATACCTATATTTTGATATTTGCATTGAACATATATTGAAAAGTTAATATTTTAATTTTGAAATCTTCATTGTTTTTTAAATGACTATAAATTATTGAAATTATCCCACATTAAAAAAAATTTGCTGGTGTAAACTTTTGTTACACAAATATGCAAATAATCATAAAATCATATGAGTAGAACTTTGTTTAATAAATATCCATTTTAAAAGTGTACTATATATATATATATATATGTTAATATCATTTAAATTTAATTATATATCATATACAATAGATAAGATTGATTGTTTTGATTTATTTACCCTAAAATGATTGCGAATAAACATGAGTGATAATTTGATTTATATGCACACGCCAATTTATTACCTAATAGTAACTTATTTCTTAATTATTTAATATATATACTTATTATTTTATTATTTCATAATATGCAGAAAAAAATAAAATAAATAATAAATATAAAATATTTATTCTGCAAAAAGTGTAGATCTTAACCTAAGTATGTATCTTTTTAATTATTTTAAATCATAGGCATTTTCTAAATCTCAGGTCAAAACAAACAAACAAAATGAGAATAAACTTCAAAATTAATATTTATATCGAACAATAACCAAAATGAAAAAGAAAAAAATATTGAAGATATATAAGAATTACACGTGAACGTAAACTTCTCATAACTATAATTAATTTTTAAATTACTAAATCATGATATAATACCGAGCTGACATAGTTTCATTGTAATCAAATAAATCCGAGATTTTTTGAACTAAACGTTAGGTTCTTATGCAGTAAGTGATTTTTTTACATATTTTGTTTTTAAAAAATGGGATCAGTTCATCAGTAAACAAATTATGTAATTAACAAAAAGTTTAAAAAATTGTTTAAAGACCAAAATATTAATTCAATAAAAAATATAAATTTATTTTTCTGTATAATATTTTTTAAATAATTTTTATATAAATTTATTCTGCGCAAAGTCTTGTCCTAGTAAGAAAGATACGAGAGAAGGCTTTGTGGCTATGGACTAACAAGAAAGCGCACGTGTGCAAAGTGTAATGCCCTTTACGTGCGTGCGTACGAATGCAACCCTTTACCTTTCTCTCTTGATAAGAAAGTTATTCACTATTTAGAGTATACTATTTCACAAACAATAATAGAAGCTTAGAAAAAATGGCAGTGAATCTTTTTGTGTAAGCAAACAAAATCCATAGAAATGAGTTATCTTCCAAACATTTTCACTATCCTCTCTAGTCATGTAATCAATACATGACAACCAAATCAGTGATACCAATACATCAGGTGACCTGAAATTACTCTTGTGATCATATATACAATGCTCGAAAAATCTGCTTAGCCAGTAAATCAAGAAGCCAACTAAACAAAGCTTCACTTATGCACACCTCTGGCTCTAGTTAATATATATTTGAACTATGAAAGTCTAAATACGGAATGAGAAAGTACATAGGTTGTGACTGTATTGTAGTTTGAGCGCAACATATTACGCTAGAAATTGTTTTATTCTTATTAACGCTGGAATATTTCCAATCAGGTAAAATTTTCATTTTTCTCACTTACTCCACTCACTATTGAAACAACGGGAAATATACACTAAATACTACTCTAGATCACATAAGAGTAATTTTATTTTCCTCTCTTTTACTCATTTTTTTTATTTTTTCACTTTTTTGTTTCCTCCCATTTCCACTTATTATATTCCTCTCATTTACTTCACGAACAACCAATCACACTTATAGATACAGATATAAAGAAGCATAACTAAAAATATACCATTATCGATAAAAATTTACATCCAAAGGTGGTCGGTCATCCACTAGCAGTCACATGGATATCTAGTAGACATTGAACATGATATAAAGTGACAAATAGGTGGAATAATCAATGGGAATCTTCATTCACATCCCTAAATAAATAAATAAACATTTCGAGCTATGACCTAGCTTAGCTATAGCTACTCCATAACATGTATGAAAAGAGTTTACATAATTAATTTAGAAGTTGTGGAAAGTTATAAGATGATTGGTAGGGAGAGGACTCGAGAAAAAGGGTTGGGGGGGGGCAGCCAATGGGCCCTATTTCTTTCCCAACATCCCACATGCACACTACGTCTCTCCATTCTCTTTCATTCCGTATTTCACAATCTCACTTACTCAATGATTGTAATGTATTAGCCTATAACTAATGTTCTAGTAAACCAAGCAGTCGTAGCTGGTGGTAAAGAATAAACAAGGCAGCTTGTAAACCCTATCGGGGAGATGTTTCATATTAACGCCCAACACAATGAACTTAAAGGCAAGGCCCAAACATAGTGTAAGGGTATATGCGTAAATAATAATAATCAAACGCAGCAAGTAAACCCTCTACTAAAACCCTAGACGCACTTGTATAAAAAAAACACTCACATTGCGCTAGGTTAATTGCTTACGACGTCATTTAACTCTCCCTTGAAACTTGTCTCTTCCTTGTCAAGCAAACATGAGACCTCCTCTAACTGGTGGTAAGAACCCTAGCCGCCGCTTTTTATGTTTTGTCTCCATCGTAACAATAGCTAGTTCTCTGTTAGTTTTGTCTGAACTCGTTGTGTTTAGCTGACTTGAATATCAAAGTTGTTCCCTTTAGCTCAGAAATCAATTGGGTATTGAGAATATTGAGTTTCTGCTTTAATGTTGTTTTGTGTTTCAGGACGTGGTGGTGGTGGGTTCAGCGGTGGGTTCAGTGGTGGACGAGGAGATAGCTCTGGAGGTAGAGGTAGAGGAGGAGGAAGAAGAGGTTTTGGAGACCGTGGACGCGGCAGAGGCATGAGAGGAGTACGTGGTCGCGGAAGAGGAGTACCTGCTCGCGGAGGAATGAAGGGAGGCAGCAAAGTGATTGTGGAGCCACACAGACACGCTGGAGTGTTCATTGCAAAGGGTAAAGAAGATGCTCTTGTTACTAAGAACTTGGTTCCTGGTGAAGCTGTTTACAATGAGAAGAGAATCTCCGTTCAGGTATATTATTAGATGATTGATTGATACTTGATGTTCGTTCGTTTGTTTGTTTACCTCTTTCTTAATTGGTTTGTGATTGAATCTACAGAATGAGGATGGAACCAAGATTGAGTACAGGGTGTGGAACCCTTTCCGTTCTAAGTTGGCAGCTGCTATTCTCGGTGGTGTTGATAACATTTATATCGTAAGTTGGACTCTTGTTTGAATCTTATTTATGCTGCTGTCTGTGGCAAAGTGTTCATGTATTGATTGTTTTATGTTTCAATGTAGAAACCTGGTGCTAAAGTTCTATACCTTGGTGCTGCCTCTGGAACCACAGTCTCCCATGTATCTGATATTGTTGGACCTGTAAGCAAAACTTGGCCTTTTATGTTCCTGGTTGTCAAAAGTGTTATGTTATTTCTTATAATGTTGTCTTTGTGATATTGTAGGAGGGATGTGTTTACGCTGTTGAGTTTTCTCACAGAAGTGGTAGAGATTTGGTGAACATGGCTAAGAAGAGAACTAATGTTATTCCAATCATTGAAGATGCCAGACACCCTGCTAAATACAGAATGCTCGTAGGCATGGTTGATGTTATCTTCGCTGATGTTGCTCAACCAGATCAGGTTTGCGTCTTTAATGAATGGCTGATACTTCCTTCAAATTTATTTCAAAAACTTTTGCTGTATAGCATTATATTTGTGCTTTGCTATTAAAAATGATGTTCTGATGATGGCAAATGATGAGCTTTACTTGGATTCCCCTTCAGATCATCATGGGTGATGCAAAACTCCAAGTTACTGATGCTTAAGAACATCTTGTTTCTCTATTCTTAAATATGGTTTCAAATTTTGGTTTCTTTTCGGATTTTATGCCATTGTTTTTAAAAAATGGCAATTGTAGTAGGAACATATATGTTCTGTACATTTTGCATTTACCATTTTGGTTTTCAAAAAAAAACATCTATAATTGAAAAATACTAATTCAGAATCGATTTTTGGTTTTCCTGATGTGACTAAATCAAAGATTTTAGTCATTAGTATCTGATTTGATAATTTGATTGGTGCTGATGCCATTTAGCTTTTCTTGTTCAAAGTTTCTAATGTCATTTTGGTTTCAAGAGTTGCTATCATATTATATTTATATGTAATGATGGTTCATTATGAAATGTTGTTTGTGCTTAAAACCCCTTTAAATAGGCTAGGATCGTCGCTTTGAATGCAAATTTCTTCCTCAAAACAGGAGGTCACTTTGTTATCTCAATCAAGGTTAGTAGCATTCCAAAACATTCATTCATGTTAACTTTGAACGTTCATTCACAGACAAAGAGTTTAGTAAACATGTTTGTGTGTCTCTCTCTCTCTTTGCAGGCTAACTGTATTGACTCAACAGTTCCAGCAGAAGCTGTGTTTCAGAGCGAAGTGAAGAAGCTGCAACAAGAGCAGTTCAAGCCAGCAGAGCAAGTGACGCTTGAGCCTTTTGAGCGTGACCATGCCTGCGTCGTTGGTACCTACCGTGCGCCTAAGAAGGCCAAGGCTGCTACTGCTGCTTAGAAAGTTCAGAGATTTATTTTGGATTTGTTTCACTCCTTTTTTGTACCTCAGATTTTGCTTCTATCTTCCTCCCTTTAGAATCAGGCTTTAGGTTTTTTATCCAAGTTTTGAGTATGTATACTTTTTGAACCTTGTTAGGCTTTTTAATCGTGAACTTATTTAATCAGAACTGGATTTTAGAAAAAGTTCTATAAAATTTCCTGACTTGTTTGTTTGAATTATAATCATAAATATAACATGAACCAACTTTCCCCCTCGTGGTGATGAATGTCAATGGTGAGGTTAAAAAAAATAATATGAGAAAATATATTCTTGAACCAGGGATTTGCTCGTCACGGCCATAATCCACATACCACATGCCACCAATACCTGTAACTGTAAGCAACTATATTTAATGGTGATTCACAATCACGATTCACAACTCTTTATTTAGTGAGCGAGGACGTTTTACTTATATTCACGAAATGAGCACACAGAAGATAGCAGGAGAAAAAGTAGTTTTCATCAAAAAATGAAAATTAATAAAAAGAGAATTGTCAGAAGTGGGATTTGAACCCACGCCCTCTTTCGATGACCAGAACTTGAGTCTGGCGCCTTAGACCACTCGGCCATCCTGACTATTTTTAACAAGTCTAATGAAAAGAAATAATATCTGTGCTTATGTAAAATAAAACAATTTCTTGAGCAAATTAGTAATGTAAAAGTCTTGAATTCATAAAAGCTAGTACAGGGTTGCTTGAATTCATAAGTTGTTAGTACAGGGTTGTTTGAATTCATGTGAAAGTTTAAATTAGTTGGTTGATACATTTAAGTCAGACGAGTAGATGTATCTGACATTTGGTAGGTTTCAGTTGCATTTATCTTTTCTTTTGGAAGAAAATAGCAAAAGCACCGTTTGTTACTTCACTGGTCGAGCAGTTTCCTAGAGCCTAATAAAGTTACTACTGGTGGTACCAAACCAATGAGAGAACACAAACAAAAAAGCCTTAGAGCTACATATTCATTTTCAAAGCTAAACAAAAGAGAAACCACAAATCATGCAATTAAATCCTTTGTTTCACTCCCTCCCCACTTCTTCATACGTTCCATTGTCTCCTCCACCTGTTCATCACAGTTATTTAATTATGGATCTCAATGGACAAGTGCATATGGATACGGTTTTGAGTCTGAATAAGGTTCTTACCTCTTTATTCCAGTTTGTCTTGTATACAACAACTATCAGTAACAACGTTTGAAGCGTTGTTCCTGCTATCATTCCACCCCAAAGTCCCTGAAAACATTATTAAAAATAATCACTATTAATGGACTTGAAAGGTAGATTTTAAGCATGTTTTTACTTACCATCACTCCCAAGTTTGCTTTGTAACCAAGAAGATACCCAAAGGGAAGGCCAAAAATGTAGTAACAACCCAAGTTGATATAAGCCACTAAGCCTTGCCAACCACCTCCAATAGCCACACCTAATGAATTAAACCAAGAGACTGTTATTATGATGTGATAAAAACCTCTGGTTTGGTTTTTGATGGAAGAAAAGATATTATTGTGTTACCGGAAATAACTGGCTGCACGCTGTTAAGAACCATGGTTATGCCAAGAAGATAAGCTAGCTTAGACACTGCCCGTTTTAGTACTTCGCTGCTTGTGAAGATGATAGCAAAATGATCTCTGGCTATGATGATAGCCACCATAAAGACAAGACCAATGAGGAGAGACTGGAACACCGTTACATAGACAGAGTATTTAGCTGCTCGTGGACGGCCTAACCCAAGCTCATTAGAGACACGGACACTAACACAAGTAGACAACACATTAGCTTCATAAGTCTAATATTTACCTAAACAATGTCGGTACCTTATAGCAGCGTTTATTCCAATGAACAACATAGCCTCCACACCGTTAACATTCATGCTGAAATGTCAAAATATTTCAAATATTACGTGATAGTAAAATATGATTAGTATACAAAAGCATTTTTTGTGAAAGTCACTAACCATATAGAAAGGGAATCAACAGCGATGACAGCGTTGTCAAGACGACCAGTAAGGACAATGATACTCATCATATACCAAAGCTCAAGACAAAGCATAACAGCAGACGCAATAGAGAGCCTTACAAAAGCCCAAATCTCTTTAAAAGCCAACCAAGTCAAGCCAGTCCACCCTTCATTACACCAACCAATCACATAAACAATCTGAGAGATCGCTGTTCCCCAGTTCGTAATACTAAACGCCAAAGCGGCACCGTTTGTTCCCCAACCAAACACAACTATGAACAGCCAGAGCATAGCAACGTGCATGATAAGAGCGACGAAACCAATCCAAGCGATGGCGATGACTTTGCTCTGCGCTTGAAGGAACTTTGAGGTAGGGAAAGTGAAAGCCATCGAGAAGAGCTGAGGGATGGTTAGAAGAGTGAACTCTCCAGCTGCAACAGCAATCTCCTCTGCTTGACCGAGAAGTCTCAAGACGGGTGTGGCGAAGATGTAGATAGGAAGGAGGAAGATGCATGAAACGGATAAAATAATCCATGATCTCTGCATGTAGACGCCTAACATGTGGACTTGACCAGCTCCAAAGGCTTGGCCACAAAGTGTTTCAAGCGCACTTCCCATGCCAAGCTGCACCAAAGCAAGATTCAAACAACAAGCATGGAGGGATCTAGAGAGAGGTCAGGGAAGAGAGAGAGAGAGTACCAAGAAGCCAAAGGAGAAGGTGCCAATGACGGAGAGAGAGATGGAGACGGCGGAGAGCTCTATCTCGCCGATGTGGCCAACAAAGATGTTGGTGAAGGAGGTGACGCCGTACTGGCAGATGATGTTGAAACCTATAGGAGCAGCGATCTTCCACAGCTTGGCTGACTCCATAGAAAAGACTCGCTTCACCTCGCTCAGGGTCCTCGCCGGCGAGTAATCCTCCTTTACCTCATTGCCAAGAAACGGCGTCGTTGGATCCATCTCCTCCTCAAAGAGTCTGAAACGTTAAAACCTACGGGGCTTCACTCACTAGCCTATCTTTTTAAGTCTTTTATCTCTTTAGAGTCAATGTCTGTTGCGAAATAATAGGTTTGGTTTTATATAACAAAGACGTTGTTGGATCACACACTTCTTCTCTCCACCCTTCGTTTTTGCATACTAATCATATTTTATTATCAAGCAAAGAAAAAAAAATATAAATTATTATCACAACAAGTCAACTATATATATATATATGACTCAGTTGATGGAAAATATCATTTTTTGCCAAGAAAAAAATGAAGATTTAAAATCTAGTGTTCTGGCTGCATTGGTTGCATGCTAGCCTTTAAAATTTAATATTATACCAAAAAGAGAGTTAATATTCTCGCACAAAAAGGTGGAGAATAACTTATTAACTTTATTACCTATTACTATAGTCTAAAAATAGGATAAAATCACATTTAGCAGAAATCTTTTTTTTTCTGTATGTTTAGAGTTTGGGAAAAAGGATAATAGTTATGGAAAAAAGAGAGAAAAGAAAGAAAGTGTTGGAGAAACTTACTTCGAAATGGCATGGCTGGGGTAGGTGAGGCTAACCGGTGGCGACGTTTTGCTTATGAATCAAACAAATAAACTTTAAAAATGAGAGAGACATGTTAGCGTTGTGCCTCTCTTTAATGCCTCTTTCGTGGCAAACGACATAAAGCATTTACTAGGGAGGGTGGGAGAGAGAGAGGTATGCGTTGTGAAAAGTTTGGATTAGAATTTTACCAAAAAAAAAAGTTTGGAATGTTGTTAATATTCCTTAGTTTCAAAATGTTAATATGTTTCTGGAGTACTTAAAAACATATTAAATTTTTATTTTTCGATAATCGTTAAATTTTGATTATAAATGTATTATTTCTGGTGATTAACTATTTTCCACAATTTTTATCCTATCAAAAATCAATAAACATAATTTTGAAAAAAATTAAATGTATAAGAAGTATTAATATGTATCTTTTTGAAATAAGTTTATTTTCTAAAGCATGAATCATTTTGAATGAATGGATTAATATACATCATCGTATACTTAGAAATCGGATGTTACAGTTGTCCATTCAATTTTAACATCCAAAAGGTTAACACATAGCTCCACTTCCATGCTGGTAGGCAATAAGTATGAATAGCATATATATATATATATGTTACGGTAGGAAACTTGCTTAATCCTTCTAGAAGCCAAATAAGGAGTTACGTAACGTATGGGTCGGATGATGCATTGATCAATAATATTGGAAGAAGAGTACAAGAAATAAACTTTTTTTCTTTTAGGGTGTTTCTACGGAAACTACTACTATGGTCCCATGGTCCAGCTTTCTAGTTTTGGTCTTCGTCGTCCCTACTGTGTTTCATAATTTAAAACCTTTTGACATCGATCAACCCAAACATACATGTACATCATCATCATCATCTTCTTAACTTGCGAACCGAGCCCCATCCAGTTCACCAAAGGCCAATCTTGGCCTGGAAGAAATGTACCTAATCATATTGGTGCGTTCAAGTGACATTAGATGGGCCAAGATTTTGCAAATGAGCTTTCATAATCCAGTTGTTTCTTTTTTTTTCTGCAACTTATTTTACCTCCTATTTTCTATAGTTAAGATTTTGCAAAGTTACTCATACAGTTGTTTTGCATACAGTTGAAACCTAAAGATGATTGCAATTCAGATGTGAAGAGTTTTTGTGACAAGTTTGATGAGTACAATGCATCCGTACACATTGCAGGTGAAAAAGGCATACATCTAGACAACAGAGCAATCTCACACCAAAGCAACCAAAAGGGTTCTGGAATAAACAGCACAGTTCGTCAGTAACACGAACCATAACACATTCATGATTCTTTTAGCGAACCAAATCTGAAAATCATGGTATTCATCATCCCCGGAACAGCCCATTGAACACAAGGGTATTCCCGTCACTGTTTTCAGATATCTGTAGCGACGAGACAGCCTGAGCAGCAATCAAATCAGTTGACATCCCCATGTTGTCATCCCAAACATCACTAGCGAACGGCGACCAGTTACCGTCTCCTAATCCACAACCGTTTGACACAAACCCAATCCCTTGAACCGCATAGCTTTCACCTCTAAACATATCCATCTTGAAACCCTTTTCTTCACCAAGCATGACTCGAGATGAATCATCACCGTCAGAATCTTCTCCCAGTAGGACGTGAAGAGCAACAGCTTCTGCAATAGCAGCCCCCTCTTCATCTAACCTCTGCTGCTCTTCAAGTTTCTTCTGCTTCTTCTTCTCAAGCTCAGCCCTGATGGCAGCAGAAGTAGCAAGAGCTTTCTCAAGACGTCTCTTCTTCTTCTCAGCTTGTTTGACACGATCAAACTCATCTTTACCATGTGCCTTCTTCTTCTTCAATTTACTAGCTACTGATTGAACTTGCTTGCACACACAGTGATCCATAATTTCTTGCTTATAATATATATATATATATATAATTTCTAACTAAATAAACTCGTAGAGGAACGATCTCAAGAACTACTACAACCACTCAGGTATATAGGAATACCTCATGGTTCGGACAATACAATCCCAAAAAGAAACAAGTGGAGACAACTTAAGAGAGACGTTGTAAGAATTAACATTTGGAATCACACGTCCTCCTCTCTCATACCCCTTAGACTCGCCCATTTTCTGCATTAGCAAATTAACTAATTATTACTTGATTAGTTTTAAAGCTGCAAAGGTAGAAACACAGAGAAGCTTATGCATAATACTAAAGTCAAAACACACAGTAGCATTTATAAGAAACCAATGTTGTGTTCAAGGGACCAAATCTTAAAGGAAGTAAAATAAAGTCAACGGCTATGTAGATTTCAAGACGAGTCAACGATAACACAATATATAGGAGATACATCACATTTTCATTTTTTGATGAATATTGAATCCTTTAATTGCCACCAAACTTCAACAACTCTCATATACACACACAGAGAGCATGCCACAGAGATAAAATAATCAAATCAAAACTCAAACTTCAGGAAAGAAAAAAAATCAGATCTGACTCAGAAAGTCATGTTGGATCATAAATTCAATCGCACGGTTAAGTCAATTCGATTGAAAAAGATATACGGAAACTGAAGATGTTAGAGATTCGATCCAAACCTCTACACGTTGGCATGGAAGCGGCCACCTCAAAGAGAGAGAGATGCTTGTTATCAGGATCAAGAGACTAATGAAATAGAGAAGAGGAAAGAGACGGAACAGAGCCGTGAGATGATCAACAAAGAGAAGAACACACATAAGACCGTCTTCTAATCATCCAATCATATTAAGCCATGTGGCGACTTATGTCTAGATGGTCTACTACTTGACCGTGTGTCAGATTGTTTCCTCGTTATAGATCTGCTAACAGCCGTTAGATTACATGTTTTTGTTTCGTTCCTACGGTTGAGATTTGATAAAACGAGTACTTGATTCGAACAAGTCAAATACAAATACTAAATCCTACTACTTTAAACGAGTCGAGCCAAATAGTAAATACCTGAAAATTGACAAGTATTTGCCTTATGACCAGCCCTGATTTGATTTGGAATTCTACTCAAGTCTCGTTTTAACGACTAACACGAGCCGTTCACAGCAACTCTTAGAAAACCAGCTCTCATGGATTATTTGGAGAGATTGTTTAATATCCCTATTTATTCGTTTTTGGTAACGTTTTTAGCTCACCGGGACTACTTCAAACTTGAAAGTGAAAAAAACTTAGAAGCTTGGGAATCAGGATTGAATTTCTAAAATGAACACTAGCTAGATTGCCTTAGTTAAGACCAGAGCCGGTCCTAGATATTTAAAGGCTGCAAGCAAAAAAACTTTTTTTGGCCGATTTGCATATATTTTTATAGTAAAAAGTTTTAAAAATGCACATTTGACACTCGAACCCATGTTACTTAAAAAAGAGGAGAAAGCAATTTGCCACTACAACAAAGGAATTATTCGTAATTATGTGGCCGAATAAATACTATAAAATTTGTGGCTGGAAGCCATTGCTTGGTTGGCGTGGCCTCAAGGCCGGCACTGGTTAAGACAATTGAGAGGAAAACAAGAACAGCATGTATAGTTTTTGTTACCATTTTCCCTTGTCTTTTACCGTAAAGATGATATACAGGTGAACAGCCCGAGCTTATGGACGCAGCATTGCCTTTGAATAAGGCTTTTGTGACAACCCGCTCCGTGGAAACTACCTGCCCCGTGGACCCCATGTTCACAGCTATACAGAGCACCGACCCCAACCCCTCCATTATGAGTCCTGACTCCATAATTAGGTTGTTGGTGCACAGGACACGTTTCTAATTCAACATCAACGAATCTCAAGATCTTCAAATTTTCAATTGTGCCTATTGGCAATACAGCTCATGTTTGGATCTATTATTCAAGTAAAAAAAGATAAGCATTTTCTAACACACACATGCACACGTTAGATCATCTTGAAGAATTCCTTAAATATTGCATTAGCTTTTCTTAAGAAACATGATCTTCACTTATGCTTCCTCTGCCAACAAAGTTTAGCAAGAAGTGTCCTAAAGTATGGTTAGTATATATGGTCTTCGGCATGCTTGTATTGCAAGACGTGACCTTTGGTTAGTATATATTGATTCGACTAATTGTTTCATCCGTTTTTTTGGGTTTAATAGGTCTGGTATATGGTTTCATCCTGTTTGTTGGATTAAACCTGTTTTGCATAAGTAACTTTCACTCAGACTCTGAACAATTTGATGCGTAAGAATTATTATATTATTTTGTATTGATTTTCAGCTAACTTAAGTGTCACTAAGACACGTAGCAAAGTTGGACACCTTAATAAGATTGTTGTGGATTGGAAAATGGACACTTCAAAACGCGTTTAACTCATTTTGGTTACGTTTAAAAATTATATAACGTCACTTTGGTCGGTGGAGTGGCCACAAGGCTTACCATTCGTCCACGAATGAATCTTAAACTTTACAACAGCAAAAAAGAAATACAAAACACTAGACTTTCTAACAAAATGTGTAATATTTAGGATTGATTATTGATTAGTGCGTTATTGGTTATATTGGAGCTTCTTAGTCAAAAGCTGTACCGAACTTCCTATTTGTGTAAAAAGAAGCTATCATCGAGTTTTTTATATCGCACGTTTATGTCATAATCTAATTATGCGTCCACGCCACCTCATTCTCATCCTTTCCCACTTTTCACCATCTAAATTACGAATAATCTAATAATTTGGTCTCCCTCTTATCTCTTGGGATTTGATTGGGTAGTGTCGTGGGAGTGTACATAATAAACTTCCACTTACAATCGGTGAGCATGATGAGATAATACTGTGATGTACCCACTTAGTGAAATTAAAGTGAGTTAGTTCTAATAGAACAGACTAAGCACGTAACACGTATCCATAGCTTTATCTTTAAAGAATCATTTCCCTTTTTATGATTTCAACCGCTAAGTAATAAAGAGATAGCACTAATATATCTTTGACTGTACAGTGGTTACAACTTCTAGACTGTACGTGTCTTCTTACTCGTCTTCTACAGTATATTCTTATGTTGTACTCACTCGCAAAAGCTTCAGTGTTTGAAGTGTAAGAACATTTATTCCAGTTCCACTAATGATCACTAATTACATACTAATTCATTTTGCATATTAATTAGTGAGCGTTTAGGGGTCTCCTTATTCATCTTCTATCTTTGATGTTGTTAAAAAAAGAGATAAGAGTGATTGCATGCAGCAGTTGATTTCAACCTTTTCTTATATTTTGAACATTAATGAATCATGACGTTACACGCAACGTTCGATGGCGCCATCTTCCACGAGATCGCGCGAAGAAGCGGGCCATACTATGAACGTAAGCTTAAATAAACTTGCGTGACGAAGAACATCCAGAAACATCAATTTGGGTAGATGCATGAATATTATTAACTTGTTGGTTGCAAAAGTGCATGCATAAGCAAAAGATTTCCTAGTGCAAGTCAAAATATGTTTCAATTTATTCCAATTTAGTATAAGATCTATAATGTCTCGCCTTGTTATTCACTGAATAAAATATGTCTAATAAATTGTCAGTCGAGTTGGTATGTTTATATTTATTTACTTTTAGCTAAGAGGATTAATGGTGTGTTTATGTAGTATTAGCCTAATTTTCTACTTTTATAATTAAAAATCAAAATCGGCATATATGATTTATCAACAAAGACCGTATTTCAGATCATGACAAAAGACCATAAAAAAAAAGAGAAGTAAAATTTGTTTTTAATTAAGTAATCAAGAGCTCGAACTCTTTTTGTATAATTTGATTCTCCGACTAATCTCCTTGTCTAACTCTTCATCTCCTCCAACTTCTTCCAATTCCTAGAATCACCAGTTCATTTGTCAAAATTAAATTATTAAAGACCAACATAAATTAGAAGATTGAGAATCTAAAGCAGATCAAAAAACTCACCTTTGGTCCAAGAAACAGTCCATATGGCACACCATCGAACTTGTCAGTGTGATGTAGCTGAAACACCATCATGAACGAGCGTATGAAATTTCTAAATCAATAACTAGGAACGCCGAAAACATTGTTTAATATTTTTAACGCCACACAAATATACAAAGCGCATGGATAAAAAGTTAAAAACCAATAGAATAAAATACTATTCATTCAGGAGACTGCAACGAAATGCGTTTCTATTTTGGGAAAGGAACTGTTTATACTTTTGTCGTTGACCGATCAAGTCAATGAGTTATACCTGGTGAGCGGCAGCGACCTTCCGGAGATAAGGGACATCAGCGATGGGACCTACGGGGAAACGCTTGTGCACCAAACCATCGTGGACAAACATATAGGCGATCCCAAACACCGTTATTCCTAGTCCCTGTTACAAGGAGAGAAACAACTTAGAGCAAAAACGCAGACGCGAACGCAACATAACGGCGTTTTTAGCGGAAAACAAAAGACATAGTAAGCCACCACTAGTCTCATGGGGTATTAATGAAAGCCAACGAGCCTATATTGTCATCACATGAACCGAAGATCCCAATGTCTTTAGTAAAATAAAATACATATAATTTAGAGACAGAAAATCTTGCAAGAGAGATACGTTTCTTTAAGCCTAATGTCCACAGAGAATAAAATACTAATTGTTTTGACCTTTAGTACTAACAAAAAGGCACCGAAATGTGCTAACTGATGTTTAATTTTGTATTAAAATAGCCTAATCACTTAGTTAAAGATTTAAAATCCTTTTAGCATAGTTGTTTGTGAGAGTATATAGACAAATGAGTTTGCCTATAGAGAGAGAGAGAGAGATGATATACGGCGCCAAAGCAGAGACCAGGAACGAGTCCTTTATTGAAGAAACCATAAGAGAGGAGACTAATCGCAGGAACAGCGTTTATAATTGCAAACACATCGTTCAGCTCAAAGGGGCCTTCTCTTGGTTTGTGATGTGACTGCTCCCCAAAAAAAATGGAGAAAAATCAAATTAAGTAGCTTGAAATTGAATAGTCAGTCAGTATGAGAATTGAAGGTAACCAACCTTTTCGTTCAAAAAAAAAAAAAAAAGGAAACTAACCTCATGCATATTCCAAAGAGAAGCGTGCCAGAGAGCTCTATGGGCCCATCTTGCCCAAAACTCCATGCCCACCTGATAGACAAATATTCATTGAATTCAGACAAACTGTGTATGTGTTTGTAAAGAAAATTTGGAAATGGTTTGAGAACTTACAGCAGCACCAACAGAGAGTGCAAATGTACCAAACATCTCTGACATTGGGATCGCACCTCCCTGATTCATTTTTTATAACCAAAAAAAAAAACAGTTATGAAACTTTTTCAAGTTGAATTGAGTTTTTCGTTATTATTTTTTTGGTTATTACCTCCATTTGCCAAGAGAATCTGTAGTAAACAGCCAAAACAGCCATGGAAGTGATACCAAAGCTCGACATCACTGCGGCTATTAGATAAGTGAACCTCTCGGACTTCTTCCTCTCCAACTTCTCAGCCAAACGCAACGCTAGGAGCTCGGGATCTATGGCGTTACTGCTCTCGAGTCTCTCATCGTTGTCGACGGGAGAGCTCTGCCTCTGCTCCTCAACCACGTAGCAGACCGAGAAGCCTCTGAATCGGAGAGATGAAGGGAGTCCGGTTAAGGATCTTGGGTGGTGTAAGCGGACACTTGAGGAGGATGAGAAAGAGCGGTGGAGCGGGTTGAATGTTACGGTGGTTGAGAGACCTGCCGCCATGGTGAAGAAGGAGCTCCGAGAGTACCTGGTGATTGACTGGTGGTTCACCTTTTATGCGAGAGAGAGAAAGAGATGTGGTTGTTAAATGCAATGCAGCCTAGGATTTTGTTTTGGGGTCTTTTATTATTAAAAAGAAAAAACAAAAAGACACTTTGAAAATTAAATAAATACAAGTGAAGGACGGTTTAGTTTCGTGTAATGAAATTTCCCACTAACCTACCCCACCCTTCTTCTACTTTATCTTGTTTAAAATCACAATATTAATTTACACACGATTTTACTGAAAGACATTTATAGAATTAGGAAATATGAAGAATAAACGTAAATGAAATCTTGTAAATTTTAACAGTCTTAATGTCTATTTAATAGTACAAATATTCTTGTTTTAATAGTTAATCAAAAGATTATGTTTCTATGTCTATGTGTAGGTAAATGTAATGAAATCTGTGGGTAAATTAGTATATAAGATGGGAAGGAAAGACAAAAAGAACAGAAAGGAAAGCAACAAGTTACTTGCAAGTTGCATCCATTTAATATGAGGCTGATGCTTAGATAGTGTTGGGCATATGGGTCTTTACGTATCATTTTTCCATTGGTTCACAGAATTCCTCATAGTATCTTTGTCTTTTGTTTATTTCATTTTTTTGGACCACTCCAAAATGTATAGAGAGATACCAAACGGTCCAAAGTCCAAACTTGCTAAAAAAAAAAAAAAGAAAGATACCAAACTTGTAAATGCAACTTGGGCCATGGACCTCAAGTTTACACTACACCTCCTAATGTTAGGAATACAATTACAACCTAACCGTAAGCATCTGTATCTTCATTTCATACCAAGCATTGTCGCGTGATCTGTTCTGATGCCTGTTTTAGCTTGATTAGGTAAATCTTCATCCACAGTTTCCCCCTTACTGCATAACCCGAGACTCAAAATATCATACGACTATAAAGAGATTTATACCAAACAGGCGTTGCTTGTCGCTGTTCCATGCAATGACATTCAACAGATACCTATAGTTCAGTCAGTACAAGATTAAGATAAGTGTAAAAAGCGTTACTAAGGGCATCATTATCCTAAATACCCAATTAGGGTCTCTTATTTATTTTATATTACTTTTAAGCAATAAATGTGTGTTAAGAAACTCTTTTAAGAGACTAACATTTTTGTGCTCCAATGCTAGTCTCTTAATTAAGGTTTATTAAAACAAAAAAAAAAAATTAAACATTGTTTTCTTAAAAATGTTGTAGTGTTATGATTTTGCTAAGTGAAGTGAAGTGTTATGAGTTTGCTATTAAGCCAAAAGAATGAGAGAATCAAGATAACAAAGCAGTGGGAAATTCGTTGGGTATGTTAAGACATGATTCTTACGTTATGCTGAGTATCATTTGTACGAGTTCGGAGAATGTTATCATCGTCAGGTTCATGAGCCACAAGATAAGTTGACTGAAGAGTCACCTGACTCAAGGAAGAGAAAAATTTGTCAACTACTGATAGACCAAGAAACTATAAAAAAGAGATATATGTTCGAAGGCAAAACACAGCTACACATGCCTAGAAACTTGAATATTCATGTGCACGATTAAAAGGCATTCATCAAAGACCAATGAACAAAAGAAACGCACCGTATCATTTTCCACCACATTGTCAGCCTCATCAAACTCTTCCATATCTGGACTATCATCATCCTCTTCCTCAGTTCCAAAATACGTTGGTACTGATCGTATACTGCTTTTCTCGTTTATATACAAGGCACCATGGACGGCAAGTTCTCATCTTCGTTGCCTTTATCTGTATCAAATATAAAGACAAAAAATTAAATGTGAGAAATATGGATTAGGCAAAGCACTAAACTAATCTTCACCTTTCGGTTTCCCGTGTGTAGCCAGTCAACCATCATCATCTTCATCATCAACCAACACTTCTCCTCCAGCAGCTTCATATTCCTCTGTCACAGATGCAGCTCTCCGTAGGCAAGGTACTGTTCAAAACATAAACGTAAGAGAATGTGCATACATAAACAACAAATCAAACAGAAAAGAAGCTCAGATTCACGGTTTCTCGTAATCAAAAACTGTTTCTCCAAGGGTAAGTATGACTTCCTTTTGCCAGGGTCACCAGACTCCCTAGTTTAAAGGAAAAGCCAAGCTTAAACATCAAGAGAAGAATATATATATCGTAAATGGATTGAACAAGAAGAAGTCATATACCAAAACACAAAACCCAACATGCAATAGACATCAGAAAAGTCATAACTTTGGTTGATCTCATCACAATCTCACAAAAGATGTTAACTTTTTTCTTTTTTCTCTCCGACCAAAGTTTCAAGATAAAGACTATACCTTTGAGAAAGAGTTTTGTTGAAAGACAAGACATGTAACTGAATAAGTGTGAGGCTTGAACAGATACACCACCATCCTCTTCCTCGTTCTGACAATCAAGATTCCAAAATCCAACGTTCCCATCCTTGTCCCCTGCAGCAACCAGCTTTACACCCTTGTTCTAAACACAAGGAGCCAAGATCAAAACTATCATCATCCTCATCCTCAATAATAGTTGCAGTTTCTTCATTAGGTTTCCAAGATCAAAACACAAGGATTCCACTTTAGGTGATGACCACTAACAAAGAAACAAAGAGATGATTAAACTACTTACAGAAACTACTTGAGCTCTTTGTCTATGAGTTTAATGTTGTCCGACGAAGCCCGAGCTTGAACGCTCTTCGTCTCCAACGCATCTTCGACTTATTCAATCATAACGGCGACGGTTTCATCACCCTCGAGGAGCTAAGCCAAGCTCTCTCTCGTCTCGGCCTCAACGCCAATCTCTCCGACCTCAAGTCCACCGTCGAGTCCTACATCCAACCTGGAAACGTCGGTCTCAACTTCGAAGACTTCTCCTCTCTCTACAAGACTTCAGATCAATTTCAAAATAACAATTGAGAATAAGTTCTCCTCTCTCTCTCTACCTCAGTCATGGTTGTGGATGGGGAAGATGAGTTCAAGAATCCAATTGAGAGAAGGAGAGAGAGGATAGAGAGACAGCAGAGACGAGAAGAAGAGATATAGGAAGAGAAGAGACGTCTCTTGTAATCCCTAATTAGGAGACGTCTCCTGTATTTATTACAATTTTTCTTTTCTTTTAGATCATTTCAAACAGTGTTTCATCTCCCGCATTAACAAGTCCCTGAGTAAAGCCGTCAGGGTCACGAGGAAACTCAGCAACTACCTATGGTCCTGTCATCACTATTGTGAATCTAAATTGAAATTATAAGAACTTTCATGGAACAAACTCCTCTCAGTTTGTAACCAGCAATCAAGTAACAAGTTACGTATTGAAAGCATTACCATTACGGTACCTCTTCATAAACAAGATAAGAGTTCCAGTGAGTGTTTAACTTGGGACTCGATAAAAAACACAAAGTACTGATTTAAGAATTAAAAAACAACGTCAAGAAGTGTGCTCAAAATAGATATACCAGACTACGACGGTACACGGTAACAAAACTTCCTTTTGCGACACATCCGAACCATCGAGGACTTAACCGCCGCCCATGGGTCTCTTACCCCTCGGTTTTTTCTGGCCTGACTTATTACCAGAGGCATTCTTTTTCCCCTTCCTACCAGGCTTGCCTCCTCCACGTTGCCTAGCATCACTCTTCATCCTCCTATCCACTCTCTTCTGTCCTTTCCCAACCTTAACCCCAACTCCTTTCTTTGACACAACCAGCTCTTTCTTCGGCTTCCTCGGCTCCGCTGCTTTCTTGTACAGCTTGTCTATCATCTTGTCCTTTGACCGGTCTGATATATCCGTTGTGTCGGATATTACGTTTGCCTTCTTCCTCACCTTCTCCAATCTTTTCGCTGCGGCTCTCTTCTTCCTTGCCTTGGCCTCTGCCACCTTCTTGGCTGGACGAGCGTTGATTTCTCTGAACTGAGCCTTCATTGCGTTGATTTCTTCTTTCGTGACGGGTTTCATCGGTTGTCTGTGCTGCTTCTCGTCATCCAAAAACCATTTGGGCAAAAAACCTTCGTCAGCATACATGTACTTGTTATATGCATCGTCGAGCATCTCTTCTCTCTGCTTCTTCCTCAGCATTTTCTTGGCGCAGGCCAATATCTCGGCTTTTGTATGAACGTCGTCATCATCTGAGGATGAATCAGAGTCCGAATCGGTGACTGGCGTAGGGACTATCTCGAAATCGTCTTCCTTCTTAGAGCTAGCGAGTGAAGTCTGATCAGACAACACGCTTGCTTTCGCCTTCTTCTTCTTCTTCTCGGCTTTAGATAAGTTCTTCTTAGTTGGCATGTCGTCGTCACTGTCATCTTTTCCCAAGTCTCCTTCTTCAACCGCTTCTGCAAAGATGTCCTGACTGAACCACTGGTTGGATATTTCCTCTTTTGTTTGGGTCTCTCCATCATCAAGTGGCACCATAAGAGGGTTCGCCTCATCCATCTCTACATTCATGTCTGAATCGTAATCTAGTTTCATTTCTTCATCTCCATCACCCTCCTGCAGATCCAAGCAAAAAAATGTGTCATTCAAAAAAACTGTAGCATCCATAAAAATGAGGGGTAAGCAATGATATTTAGTTACCTCCAGCTTTTCAGCGTGTGCCTGTCTAGCACGCTTCCTTTGCTTTGCGCTTCCTTCTTTCTTCACCACGTACCGGTCATATGCCTCATCAAAAGCCTCTTCCATTTGTTCAGTGTATCTGCAATGTTAAAAAGTATATAAGGTGAGATAGCTGCACAACACGAACTTGAGCAAGGTATGGCAATCTTGAAACACATTCTATTATCTACAGAAAAGGATGGGGTCAGAAGCCTGACCTCTTACGTTCTTCATCAGAATCTAGGCCACTGTCCTCGGAGTCATCTGAGACTACAACACCAGGGTTTTCGTTCTCAATGTCATTGGTATTGACATTATCATCTTCATCATTGTCAACTGCCATAAGATCTTTCTTTCCCTGCAAAGGATAAATAAATTAATATTTCTACGTGTTTACAAGCTAATTCGGAGTAGAATCATATGTGAATCATAGAAAAACAAGCTTCCTTTTGATGCCAGCTAGTCATACAAAACAAATTTAACGTAGAGACTGGATACAAAATTGGAATACCTTGATAGCAGCAAGAGAGAACAAATCATGGTCCACGTAACCATCTTCAAGTGCATCTATCTGTGGATTAGTCGCCTTACGTGTCTTATCCTGGCAAATTATATCCAATTTAGCCAAGGAAGTAAAAGGTCAAAATGATCCATCACTAATAAGACCACTGACAACAGCTTATGAAGTGATTTTAGTTTAAGTGAATTTATGCGTAATTTCCTAGAAATCAGTGGAAAAGCAACTGATTATAAATTATACCAATGGCAACAACACGATTATCTAATTTACCAAAGGAAATGGCAAATAGGAATTTAACAAAAAAAATGAAAAACTAACCTTAGCGCGTCGTTTTGCAAGAAGCTTCTTTGCTTGTTTCTTCTTGCGATCTACTGCGTTTGTCAGCTCTTCTAATTCATTGAGTAATTTATCATCCTCATTTTCCTCTTCCTTTTCCACTTCAGGCTCCTTTTTAGCTACTTCCTTTTTCTCAGGAGTCAGAGCTTTCCTGATTTGCATTCGCCATCTACAAGAAAAAGGGAGTTAAGTATCTGCTACAAAACTAATCCAATTTCCTAACGTATTGATGGTTGGCCACAAATGGTAAGAGAGTCATAACAAAAACATATATTCCCTCGCGACAATCCTAAGATTCACGGACACCATATAGAGCCTATTTTAGGCACAATGTTTTATCTGGTTGAGTATGTAAGGTATTATTCGAACTAGCAACACAGTTCTTACTTTAAGATGTGCTTGAAGTCATTCTTCCCCAAAACCGGAAGATCATCGCAAAGAATTTTAATCTGCAACCAAAAAAAAAAAAAAGGTTACCAGCAGGTTTATGGAAATAATCATGGCTTAGTTAAAATATGGCAGATTAGAGAGCAGTACCTCCTCTGAAGTCAACTCATGTTCCTTTAAAGGTCGAGAGGCTTCATTGTCAAAGGATATGGAAGTAACAGTGCCAAGAACCTCAAGAGGATTCTCAGACCAGATGAAATCAGAAGCAGATGCAACTCTCCTCAAAATGGACTCTCCATCTTCATACCTATACATAATCCTCAGTTACTAAAACTTCATACAAACAAAACAAAAACAAGATTAGTTGACATTGCCTACCCATCACGGTTCCTCTTCTGCTTCGATGTTGCAAGAACATCCACAACCTACAAATACAACATTTATTAACTTACAGACAAATCTTAACTACACAAAAAAAAAAAAAACACTAAATAAAAATAGAACTAACCTTTCTTGTAGGTTCAGCTGCCTCCTTAAATAGATGTCTGAAATCAAGAAGACGAGGATCAATCTTGCCAGGAGCTTTGTACTTCAAACCCAAAAGATACGTCTCAGCAGATGCTGAACGACTAGCCGGCGGCTTAAACACTTCAACCTTCTCAAACAGCTGAACCAAACCAAAAACCCCCACCAGTAAATAACCAGAACCTCAAAAACAAACCTCCTCATCACATTCAACAAGTAAAACAAATACCTTCCTAAGACAGAACAGTACAGAGTTGTAATCTCTAGACCTGAACACCTACACACACAGAGATAAGAAAAACAATTGTCAAAAAAAAAATAATCAAATGAAGAAAACGAATCAAATCCCAAAAGCGCAAAGCTCAGACCTTTGTGATGAAATTCCCATTAGGAGCCAAAAACTCAGTAGCCAATTTCACAGAATCAATAACCAAAGCGTTCTGGCTCATCGCCTCCTGAGCCCAGGCACCACCAATGTTCGGAGACCCATCGTGAAGAACCAGATCGAGAGCTTTGACGCCGTGCTTTTCGAGCACCTGCTTGATCTTGGACCTGCACTCGGGCCTCGTGATATCCTGCTGGATCGCGACGCAGCCGCCGACGGGCTTGATGGGGACGAGATCGATCCCGAGGACGAGGCTGCCGACGGGGACCTTCTCGAAGGCGACTTGCATCCAACCACCGGGGGCGGCGCAGAGATCGAGGACGGCTCGGGATTTGTGGAGGAAGGAGTACTTGTCGTCGAGCTGGATGAGCTTGTAGGAGGCACGGGAGCGGAAGCCGCGCTCCTTGGCGAGCTTGTAGTACTTATCCAAACGATGCTTTCCTTTGAGCTTACCCTTACCCATTGTTGTGTGAGAGTTCTCTTTGTTTTCTTTAGGGTTGAGTTTTGGTTGTGAGGTGAAAGGTGATGAACTGTATATAAGCTAGGGTTTAGGGTTTACTACGCGCGCCGTTCTTTCGAGTCTAAGCCCATTATTCTCTTTTTTAATGGGCCTTTTTATATTCCAATAACCGTCTAACGGGCCTTATGTAACTCGTTTTGATGGGCTTCACCCAGAGAGTTGCGGTTTGAACTAATTCACTAATTGTGTCACCCATAAGAGTCAGTAATGATATTCACTCAAAAGAAATGTTTGAATCTTGGTTTTGAATATGAAACTTTGAATCAGTAAATATAAATTGAATAACCAGACGCACAAGTATAATCCAATGTATTTACCCATCATGGATTTCTGAAGAAGTTGAAGATTTTGGTTGACGCTCCATAACATGCTACTCTTTACAAGTACAGTTTGGACATAACCATATACAAGTATTGTTCGAATATTACCAAAAAAATTTCATTTGTCAGAAAATAATAAGAAACGTGCATTTCAACAAGAATTCTGGAAACTACAAGATAAGTTTCTTTAGACCAAAAGTCATAGAAATAGATAGATTATAGATTCCCGATTTGTATTACAAAAACAAAACTAAAGCCAAAAAAAATAAAAAAGATGTCTTTCCATTGCTTAACGATAACAACAATTCTTTCAAGGTAAACCAGAGCCAGATGGTGCTGCTGCGCTGAAACCACCTGCACCACGGCCAAATCCAGGCCTACCACCACCTCCCTGTCAAACAAACAACAGTCACATATGCAATGTTAGACTCATCAACTACTGACAAGACAGATCATTTGAAAGAAAATCTCACATGCTTTTTGGTAAAACTACTAGGGATGGTTAGAGAGAGAGAGAGAGAGAGATTTACTTGGAAAGAGGGCTGGTAATCAGCAGGAGCTCCACCCTTTTCACCTCCAACATCCCCACCACGTTGCCCTCCACGGTACCCATCACGGTCACCATATCTTGGACGGTCTCCATCAAAGCGAGGTGGTCCTCTGAAAAAATCCCCCAAAACCCATGTTACAAAATGAGTCAATGTTAGAATGGATACAAAGATAGAAACCAAACTACCTTGGGCGATCACCAGGTGGGCCACCAAAGGGACGACCAATGGGCTTAGCAGACTTCTTCAAAGTCGCAGGAACAACATCAGACGGAAGGTTAAGATAAGTTCTCAAGAACTCAATCCCTTCATTGGTCAGGAACCAATAGTAGTGCATCCACGCGAATGTCTCCCTAACGTACTCCTTGGACTTGAAACTCTGCATGAGCTTGATCACTTGCAAGTTGGGCACTGACTCAATCAACGGATGCTTAGGGAGATTGAAATCTTTCTTCGCAAACAATACTCCTTCTGTAGAAACCAGGGTAATGATATAAATCATTGCAACAGTTACCTCATTATCCTAAAGATTCAAACTTTATGAAAAACCTTCACTAGATCTAGCATCTACCATTACTCAGTTAATAAGGTTACAAACCTTTGAAGAGGTACTTGCAGATCTCTCTGCGGTTGGTCTCTGAGATAATCTGGTAACAGGACGAACAAGATCACAATCAGTACATACTTGGTTAAGATTTTTCACTACATAACGTAGAAAAATAGAGAAACAGAGCTAAAGCAGAGTGTGTACCATCGTCTTTGTTGATAGAGTTTTCGCTGCAAAGGGGCACAGAGCTTTTGATTTTTTTTGGTCAAAAGAGGCAGAGAGCTTCAGCTAAAGGGAACTAGGGTTTTCTGTAGATAAAAGATGACATGGGCTTTTCTTGGGCCGAACATCGTATTGATTGTTTGCGGAAGGCTGGCCTTTTTGGATAGTCAATTTAACTCAAACCGGTTCCAAATTAGATTTCTGAATCTCATCATACCAATTGATTTTGATTATGGAATTCATGGCTGTCAAAATGGATTATGGAAAACTAGGCCCGGTCATTTTATCCACACCCGAGGATCCGAACCGGAACCGACTCGAAAATACAGGTTCGGATCCGGATCTGGATCCATGCTAAAGTACATGTTGGGTTTTTTTTAAACTCACGTGTCTCGGTTCGGGTCCGGGTCCTAACCGAGACCCGATCTGGTACCCGAAATACCTGAAACTTATTGTATATATTAGGTATATTTAGGTAACTGGGTATATTTTGGATATTTTTTTAAGTTTCTGATCCGATATTCGGGTATAATTTCAGATTTCGAGTAAAGTTTTAGATTTTCAAAATATATAATTCGGGTATTCGGGTAAAATTTCGGGTATCTTTTAGGTTTTCGGATGTGATTTTGGATAAATTTTCAGGTACTTTTGCAGTTTTTCGGACATTTATGGAGTTTTCAGATATTTTTTTAGCTTTCGGGTCCAATTCGGGTACTTCGGATCCTAAATATCTGAACCGACCCAAACCTGAAATATACCCGAAAATTACAAGTATTTTACGGATACTGAAATTATAGACCCGAACCGATCCGAAATTTGCCCGGAATTTTATAGGTCCAAATTTTCAGGACCCGAAAGACTCAGATCCGACAAAACCTGACCTGAATCCGATCCGAGGACCCGGATGCCCAGGTCTATGGAAAACCAGTAGTTAGAAAGGAAAATAGGAAAATATGATCCAGTACAAAATGAACTGCAACCTTCAGGATGATCAAACAAAAGAAAGGAAAATAGGATCCAGTACAAAATGAACAAGCAAATTGAGAAGATACCTGCATGTAGTGGTGTTATTAACCACACAACCAAAGTGTACACCCCCCC
>NC_027754.1:43824248-43835726 GCF_000695525.1 Brassica oleracea var. oleracea
CCCCCAATTTTTTAAAAACTTGTTCTATTGATCTCAGCTGTTTTTCCTTTCTATACTATTGTATTTGCACCAATATATAAGGGATGTAATCTTCCAAAATTGAAGTAAATGCATATATGAAATTGTTTAAAATATAAAATGGGTGTACACTGCGGTTGTATTTTCTATGATTTTCCTTTACACTATTATTAACACATCGTATTTTCACCTCAGGCAGTCCATTTCCCAATCCGTAAACCTTTCTTTTTGTTTGGAACACACGCATTGCAAAACGGTTTTACAATATTATACTTAATGATGTGTCTGAATTTACATAAATCCAAGTTATTGTAAAGTGGTGGAGAATTTGCTATATGGATTGAGACAATATATAGTTCTAATCCCACCAAATATGAGGACTATCCACTTGGTCACGAGAAATTACCGCATGTTTGCAAATAATATTCTAACCTTGTTCACGACTTCAATTCCATTCCCTTATGACATGAACTTTAAACAAACGAGAATAATCGGGCCAAGGCCTTTGTCCCCTACATAATACATGCAGTTTTCACAAGCTAATATCAAGCACAGTAGAGGATGCAATAATATCTCAATGGAAAAATTATTGTAACTACAAAGTTCGGGGTTCTGGTGTAGTCTTTGTAGATACAAGATCGCATATGATAATATTTGTGAGGGCTTCACAAACGTAGTTCATCCTTCCTCAATACAGCACCTAAAACCAAGTCTGACTCAAAATTTTGGAAGGTCATGCATGAGCTGAAAAACAAAAAGAAAAAATGACCAGACGAAAAGAAAATGACCAGATTGTGTTCCTCTCCATGCCACAATCAGAGACAGTTGCTCACTCGAGGGGTGGCGGCTTCGCCCTGCGAGATCCCCCAAAGCAGAGGAACTTCAAATCATGCTCTGTTCGGTACCGTTACCATCTCAATCAACTTCTGCTGACTCCTACAAATGGTGTGTTAGTGAACAAAGCTCAACCAACTTCTCCACCAGTCATACGTGGGAAGCAGTTAGGCATTGCGGACAGCAAGTTCTTTGGAAAAAGATTGTTTGGTTTTCGGGTCATATCCCGAGACATGCGTTTCATATGTGGGTTGCTATGCAAGACAGGTTACCGACTCAAGCTAGGTTGGCTACTTGAGACCCTGGTATTGACAATTCTTGTCTCCTCTGTGCAAATGCATGCGAAGAGACAAAAGATCATCTTTTTCTTAGATGCAGTTTTAGTGAACAGGTGTGGCACCTTATTACCGTTCGTCTTGGATATCGCCCTACTCTTTTGCACACATGGACTGCGCTGTGTGAGTGGTTGCGAACTTCAGATACAACCTGCTCCAATACACTGCGTCGCCTTGTTACGCAAGCGACTGTTTATCAGCTATGGGCAGAGCGTAACAGCCGCCTACACAATGGTCTGTCTTCTACCCCCCATCGGATATTCAAAGATTTGGACAGAACCATAAGGAACTCCATCCTAGCAAGGAAGGAGATGAAGAAATTTAGGGGACTCATGCAAGCTTGGCTGAAGTTTTCCTAAGAATTATGTTGATATTCTCACGTTCTCAACTTTGAAGCTCTTTGATGTTTTTTTCTTTTTTTGGCATCATTTAGCTTGAACGATTAAACTCTTTGTATCGTACAAATTATCTTCATTTTAATGATAATTCACATATTTATAAAAAAAAAAATAATAATAAAAAAAAAAAATGTTTAACCAAATTTGTTGGAACTAGGTTCTCATTTAACATGGTTTATTTTCTATGGTTTCACATCAGAAGAAGAGAATAAAATTAGATGAACCATGTGCAAATGCACTCATAGCACATGGATAGGGCTGCCTAGACCTCAAATTCTGGTCCGGTAACACTAAGTATTCCTCTAACCGGTTAAGCCAGCCGCACTAGGGTGCAGAGCCGGTCCTATAAATCTTAAGGCTTCAAGCCAAAACCAAAAATGTGGCTGAATTGAAGCAGGGGGGTTTTGAACTCATGACTGGAATGTGAGACTATAGACATGTAGACCACTAGACTAACACAGATCTTGTGAAAAAAGTGGCCGATATTTTAGTTATTATCAAGGCGGCCGGAAGCCCATGCTTCATCTGCTTGGGCCCAGGGCCGCCTCTGCTAGGGTGAATAGTGTTATTAGCTAATACTCAAGACTGGACATATCTGAGTGCACGAATTCATTAATGGTGTCCAATGAATGTGTGGGTAAGTTAAAATGGGCAAGGGCGACAATGGAGGTAGATGGACCAGGCCAGGGTGCTGGACGATAAGGACGTCTCGACTAAAAGTAGAACCACCCTCCGGGCGTGGGTCCTGCAAGGACTGGTCCCCGTTCACAGTCTCGCATGTTAGCTCTCTCGAGGAAACACCTCTTTCCGCTTTACTACTAACTATTCCCTCTTTATTCCTCCATTTTTTACAGCTTCCACATGAATCTTATCATAACAAATAAAAAGCATAAAGTTCAAAAAAAAAAAAAAGCATAACAAAAAACTATACAATATTAGGAAATAAACCAAAAAAAAATCTTATACTATCGCTCTGGTTTTTTTGTATCTTTCCTCCTTGTTTCTTTTCATCTACGTGTTTATATTATTATACATGTGTATATGAATCACTACAATTATTGTACTTTCATCTCCTTATAGTTAAAATAAGAACATCCTTTTGTCATCATTTATTTTTAATATACCTTCTTTTATAACCATCTTCTCTTTTCCGGAGAGCGAATCTTAATTATTTTATTGCAATTAAAGTATTCTTTCTAGCGTTCAGGGTTTTCAAGTAACTAATGGGAGACATGCAATAATGAAATTTGTTGCATTCTATAGTTTCAGTAGGTCATCAGTCATCATAGATCTATAAAGCTATACGTGCCACTGTAATGAATATATTAGTGAATAGTGATGATACTCTTATCCAATTTACATCCACTTATATGTTTTCAAGTTATCTAACATTCTCAAATAATGAATTCTAGCGCCCTTTAAAGTGAGGGTGTAAATACAAGCAGGGTGATGCGTCTAATTATTAAACTGAGATCAATGACCTGCTGGTGTATTTTCAGATATCCAACAAAATCATGTATATTATAACAATGATAATTTTTTGGTGAATTTTATTGAAATTGTTGCCTAGAAATAAGACGAAGAAGGTAAGTATTCTGGTTGTTGAAAATCACAGGTAATCTGGTTGTTTACCACGAGCAAGCACCCATCATTCTTTCAAATAAACTGATTGGTCTAAACCACTATGGCAAAATAACTACTGTACCAGAAAGAGGAATAAAACTACATTATTTAATTTTGTACTTAATTGATAGTTACTTCCTTTAATTAATTTACTAGATTTTGACCCGCGCTTTCCAAGCGCGGGTTTATTTTTGAAATCAAATAATTATTTTTTGAAATCAAATATTTATTTTTTGAAATTAAATAAATTATTTTAAAATAAATTTCTATATAAAGAGTTTACATGTCTGATACGACACCAAAAGTTAACTATATTTCATAAATAACCGAGAAGATCATTTTTCTTTATAACCAAAAACTGAAACCAAACCTAAAATCAAATGGGTACCTGAATTTTTGAAATACAGATATATACCGAGAAAAAATAATTAATTTAATTTCTAATTACATTTGCTTTGCTACTAAACAAAACCAAAATCCGAAATAACCTAACTGAAACCAAACTAATCTTTGTAAATACATGAACGGTTTCAAAATTTCTAGAAACAAAAAACCAAAATACCCTAACCAAAATTGAATATTGAGGACTAATAATGCATCTACATTTAAACGGTGCGAAGAAAGCTTTTTTTTCAAATTATTTAACTCTTTTTAGTAGGATTACATACGTAGTTTATATACGAATTAAAATATAATCAATGTTTCATATCCAATCCAGATCTATGGTCACGAACCGGAAAACCCGTTAGCTATATATAAATTATAGAATGACTTATTTCATTCATGTAGCATTCTGTCAGATGTTCTACCAACTGATATGTTTCTATAAAAATTGGATTTAATTAAAACTTATTAATTAAAATCAGATAAACCCTAAAAATCCACCACTAACTCATGAACATACACTGGTTATCTCACTAAAAACCCAGAAATTTGATATGTTTTTAAAAGAAAATTAATTAAACTTCTTATTTACTTTATATAAGTAAATGCATTGTATTTATGTTATGTATTTTAATATCAATACTATTACAGTCTTAATGTAGATATTTTTTTTTTGTTTAAATGTGTAAAATGAGTCTAGGTTTACTAATAAAATTAAATTCGTGATTGCTGGAATGATTTTCAATAGTCATGTTTTGGTTTTATAATTTATCATTCACATTCTTGTATTGGGATTAATAAGGGACGTGATGGTAAGAAGTGTTTTAATATATTTGAACTAAGAATTATCGGGTGATGGTAAGAAGTGTTTTAATATATTTGAACTAATTAGAATTATCTGGGCTGTATCAAATGATGTTGAGTTTAAATGAGATTATTTAAATTAGATAGACTATAGAACAGTTAGAAAAATATAGGGTAAGACCAAAATATTGTTAGTTAATGATAGGGTGCAACAACCTTAAATAAGTAGATTTTTCAAGACTACTTTCCTTTTAATAGAATAGATTCTAGAAACTAATGGGCTCCTCCTATGTGTAGTTGTTTTAACTGGCTTTGTGTAGTATTTTTTTATATTCTTTACATGGAACGTGCCTATATAGCGAGAATATGATTCCCTAAGATTCATGCATTAACACGAATCAAATCCGGGAATTTAAGTTGGATTAGGGATCGTTATACAGACCACAAGTTAAGTAGGTTAAACTTCAACATAAGAAAAATAAACTATAAATACCTAAAACATTTTGGTTATGGTTATAAAATTGATAAACTTATTAGAAACTTGATATATAATAATATGAAAAGGATCATTCGACTAATGTATTCCGGTTCCACCACATATCTGTTATGTATGTGCGTATATATATATGTGTGTTTACACATGTGAGAAATGAAAATGAGAGTTAATCTCAGTAGGTTAATGTAAGAGGAGGATTAGGTTGGAATATTAATCTTTCAACATTGTTGGCGTGGATGCTTTAAAAAATGGTTTGCCTTAGAAATTCCTTTCACTCGACTTAATGATATATTAGTGCTTAAGATAATACTAGTGGACACATTAAAGAATAATAAGAAAACATAAATTAATAAACTAAGAAGAAAAGAGATGGTTGTCAAAAAAAAAAAAAAAAAAAAGAGGAAGAATGTGGAAATGGGGAACGCGAGAGAAGTGATTGAAAACTAACGGAATATCCGTGTGTTCTTAGACATGGTGGAAGCTGACGCTGAGAACCAAACCCGCCCGTTACGTATACTCATTCTATTATTTCATTTCCTAGCGAATATATATTCCCAATAGCTCACTATATAGTTACTATATATTTTTATAAATGTTGTTAAGAATTCCACATTTACTTACAATAATATATAGAATAATACTAGGTAAAATTTAAAATATTTTTTAACAGATAAATATAAACTATATTTTAAAATAAAATTTTATTAATATTGTAAATTTTCTTTTTCGTATCAATATTTTAATATAAATTTGATTTAATTAAACATAAAAAGTATATTTAAGAATATGTATGTATATATTTGAAATTATAATCTTAGATAGATTTTTCTATCTATTTATTTTAATTAAATATATTAAATAAATTTGTAAAAGTTGCATAATTACCAATAATTAAAATTAAAAAAATATTTATAAAATTTGTAGATATATAAGAAAATAATGATTTTACGATTAAATTTTTATAATTTTCTAAAAAAATTGTATACATTTTTGAAAATTTTAGTAATAAAATTTTATAATTTAAAAATATATAATTAAATTATATTTCGAAATTTATAATGCCATATTTGAATATATTTATTTTAATGATGATTTATGAGAAAAAATTTCCAAAAATATAAATTGACTTTAAATGTAATATATGAGTTATTACCATATTTTAAAAAGTTTACCAAAAATATAAATTAGCATTAAATGCAATTGTCTATGTTATATTAAGCTATAAGACATGTCATTAATTTCAGTAACTATGTCATATTTATTTTGTGAAATTGATTATAGAAATGACATGTGGCAAAATCACTTCGCAAATATAGTCTAGGGGGTATCAATGATGTATGTCAATCTACGAATATCAGTCATATTGTTGAATTGAACATCCACAAAACTAACACAAATTTAATTTATAAGTTCTATATATGGGAATTTAACTTTTTTTGTTTTTAGCAACATAAATTTAATTTATAAGTTCTGTTATGTTTTTATGTTCCATAGTAATTTTGGATGAAATTACAATAGAAATTGTGCATTACTTCGGATTTTTGCTGATTTTTATCAAACTGGTTGAACTACCAACTCCTGTAATTTTAAAGTTGTTTTCGTATATGTGGATTCGTAGTTTTCTGTTTAATCTATAAGAATTATTGGTTTTTATTTAGTTTTAGTTAAATACTGTTACTGTATTTTCCAAAAACAGTGAAGTTTGTGTACAAATCGCCATAACAAGATTATTAAACAATTTACACCAAAAGAAAAGATTATTAAACAATTCTTCCCTTCAACCTCAACCCATTATTGCATTTTAAAGTCTATTGAATCCACCACTAAACTTAAACCTTTGCTAAAGTACTAAAATGGAGACATATACTGTAAAAAAAATCAGGAAAACCAACTGAATTAAGTTATAGTTATTCACCCAAAACGAGGAAAAACCCCAAAATCATGTGAATACAGATGGAAAAGCTACATCACTATACCATGAATTGAAGTTGTTCACTTCACCAATAGTAGACGATTCCTCATAAAATTAGTTATGTTACTACTCACTCATTAAAATAGTACATATAATTAATGAATGTTATTTGATTAAGAAAAACTTCTCCCAGTTATACTAGAAATTGGAAGCATTAATCAGGACCACAACATACATGCATGAAGACATTCAAATTTTTGTTTTAGCAACATACTGCTTGGATTTAGTAAAAAATAAGATTAGAAGATACCATATGCAAAAAGCCCTTTTTTCAAAAAAAAAAAGAAAGATACCATATGCATATTAAGAATGATAAACATAATAAATGAAACGTCATGCACACTCAAATTCGTTAAACGATAATTCCCTTTACTCTCTTCTATAAATTCCCCTCACAACACTATCCCTTCTTCCACCACTTTATTAATAATAAAAAAAAACATTTCAATTATTCACTTTGAAAAACACACGCAGACAATGGAAGGAAGACAATATTACAAAAATCATGAAGGAAACAATCATAGCTTTTCCTTGGTGGTGCCTCAATCGCCGTGGCACTCTCCGGTTCCTTATCTCTTCGGTGGTTTGGCCGCCATGTTTGCTCTCATCGCCTTCGCTCTCCTCATACTCGCTTATTCTTACTGGCGACTCTCTGGTTCGGCTGAGAGAGATCTAGAGGACGGAGATGATGGCAAATCCGACTGCGACACTCACAAGGACAGGACCACGGCGATGCCGGAGAAGTTTCTCGTCATCATGGCCGGCGATGTCAAACCAACTTACTTGGCTACGCCGGCGAATAGGTCTGACTACAGTTGTACTTGCGGCGATCATACGGAAGAAGTGGCTAGTGATCAAGTGGTGGGGCAGAACACTGGAACTTGAAAAACAGAACAATCATTATGGACTCTGAACTGTTAACGGACCGGTCGGGTCATAGTTATGCGGACCTTAGAGGAGCGGATGGGATAAAATTGGGTTTTATAACTTTTTTTTCATTATTTTTGTCTGCTTAAACGATGTTTATGAATCGTTCGTATGGTTTTGTTTTTTTTTTTAAACTTATTCTCCACTATTTTCCCGTTTATGGGTCAAGAAGGAGAACTTGAATAGATGATTAGTAACTACTATGATGCTTAAGTACTTATGATCTGCTTAACTAGCTACATATATCGTTGTGATTCATGTCGTATTGTTACCGATGGTAGTTTGGTCATAACTAGAGACTCGGCCTAAGTGGTCATCAAGTGAAAGAAAATTGAAGAGAATTAGTAACAACGACACGAACCAAGATCTTGATGGTGTCGTCGTTGGCTCGTTGCGGCGAGCCGAAGTTGTTAAATTCTCGTTGCATCTTTACTCAAAATTTTCTAAATAGATTGATAACTTATCAACAAGTTTTATAAAAGAACATATAGCCCAAATACATTTATCCTTTTAAGTGTTTCAAAAAAGACATTTATCCTTCTTCCTGTTTATCTTTATCGTTGGACAAAAAAATTATTATCTTTGGGAAAATCAGTACAATGTGAATAGTGACTACAGCGACTGGACTGTTTTAGTGTGAGGCAAGCGGTCAATGATTGTAGCAATTATGTACGCCATTTCCTTAAGAGTGTCCTGGTATGTTTATGTGAACATGTGACAATCGACGCAATTAGACAACATGTTACAAAAAAAAAGACAAAAACAACAATATTTGTGAAAAATCCGTTCTTTCTATGCTACTTCTCTACTATATCCTTGATACCAAATATTAGTTATTTTTGTTATTTTATAAGCAAAAGAAACAGATTTTCTCTGACCCACAAAAAAATATTTTTACATTGATCATTTAGTATAAAATTAAGACACACAAATGTTTGGAACAGAGAAAAAATATCACTAGTTGATTACTCTCTAACTTGATCCCTTAAAAACAGAAAATTGAAAATTTACAAGCTATAATGAACGTGGAGAGGAATTGGAAGATCCCTTGCATTAAAAGACACGAGACTTTCCCTTTTGGCTCCTTCATCCCAATATATCATATCGATGTTTCTTAGATTGATCATGTGTCAGTTAGTAGATTGGGATGATGTCTTAAGGACAACATACGATGTCGTAAACGCCTTTTTTTGTAATTTACGTGGAGCCGAACGGTTTCCTTTGCCGCTATAGCGGCCTTGGGTACAAGCGAAAGAAGCATATGCTTCCGGCCCTTTGAATAAGTTATATTATTTCGGCCTTTTTATGTCAATATTTTCAGTATCGTAGTTGGTATATTGGTGAAATTAATCTCTTTCTGGAGCTGGGTTCGAAACGCATCGGCCTCGTTTTCCTTCTGTTTACTTTTATCCTTTGAAATTATTCAGTAACAGGCCCAAAATAAAATGTGATGCTTCCAGCCTAAAATATTTCCGGGCCGGTCCAACATAAGAGAGAAGATAAAATTTTCAGATAGACTTGAGACGGATTATGCAAATTTGCTGAAGATTACTGAAGATCCAGCATATTGCTTCACGTGTAGAAGAGAGAATATAGATGCCTAGGGACAATGGGGTCTTCCTCAAGCTGCACCTTGAAGTTACAGTGGGCCTATAAAGCTCATTAGTGTATTTATTAATATGCGTCTATTAAAGACCCAATAAATATCAGAATAAATGCCCAACTACGAAAAGCACGTCTCTCGTACTTTTTCTCAACTCATATGTAACGTTTTTGGATCCAATCTAGTTTGTTTTCCTTATATCAATCAGATTCTCCTTAGATGGAACTCCGGTAAGAAAATTCAAGAACATGGAATCTAAAGGGACTTTGTTCCCTAAGAACATGGAATCTTAATGATGTAAGAGTCTTGTATATATACACAAGACTTAGACCTATCTCGACTAAGAATAGAACTTATCTAAATCTTATGATATCTATATTATTAAAAGAGAAGTACCCATTTGAAAATGTTCTTACTTCATTAATTAAACTCTCTATTTTTTTGCTTGTCTTTTTCAGTTGCATTTATGAAATATCCTAAAACGAATAAAACTGTCTAATTTATTACTTGTCTTTTCAGTTACATTAATGAAATATGCTTAAATGAATTTAAACTTCCTATTTTATTGTTTGTCTTTTTCAGTTACCTTAATGATAATCACATGGGCTTTCTTAATAAGGTCTTTTAACATAATTGGGTTATGGACATTTAATTTTTATCTTTATCTCAAAACAAAAAATATAAATAATTTATTATTAATAAAACATCTAAAATTATTTACATAAATCAGCTGTTTTTATATGTTAAATTCTTCATATAAGTTTAAAAAATCATTGTATTTTCTTTAAATATGTATAAATAATTTACAATCTTTTATGCCATACTAAGGCATTATATAATATTTCTTCATATTTTACATTCATAACCATTGTTTTTATATATCGTATACAATTCTCTAATTACGTGCATATGTTCAATTTGTTTATATGATATCGACTATTCGTCATAAATCAATGGTTTAAGACCCCAAAAAAGTAATTTACTTAGTGAATATAATATATTAAATATTGTAAATACATCATTTAGTTAATTAAATAATCAAAAACCGTAAATTCATATCCGCGCTGGCGCGCGGATCAGGATCTAGTATAGATCTAAAATAACTAATCCTTATCATAAGAGGATTTATATAATATTCTTCGGTTTGGGTTTCATAGACTTCATGGGCTTCACTTCATAATTGGACTTCAACGGTCCATAACAATTGGTTCGCAAGATACTCTCCAATATGCCCCAACGGGTCAGAGCAAGGGAGTAGTAGTGGTTCGTGGTTGTCGCAGGAGTTAGACTCCACACGTCAAGAACGGATGAGATGCCGGATGCGTGCAGCGTAGCTACATTATCTATAATTACTGTACGGACGCTAAGAGGTTCCCTCAAGGTCTTCCACGAGAGTGTCTAGCTGCGTAAAGCTTTAAGATCCAAAATAATACTTAATTCTTCATTCATCATATAAAGTACCTCCTTGGTTGGTTAAATATTTGTATTACCCTTTCACAATCTAATTAATAAATACTAGATTAAGACTCGCGCTTTGCGCAGGATAAACATTATATATATAAATTATTTTATGTATTATATGTTCTTACATATTATGAAATAATAAATATATATTGAATAATTAAAAGTCAGTAACTATTACATATATAATTAAATTGGTGCGAACGTATAAATCAATTTTATTAATCCAAACAATTTTTTTAAAATTTGATAGGATATGTAATTAAATGTAAATGATATTAACATACATAGTATATTTTTAATATTAATGTCTATTAAATGATGCTTTCTACTCATATGTTTTTTTGATCATGTGCATCTTTAATAGCAAAAACTTTAAATTATTGATAACAAAATTTTCCTTGTAGGATTAATAATTTTAATAATTTATAATTTAAAAACATTAATCAATGTTAGTTCAAAACTTTTATCAAAAAAAATTATTCAAAGTAAATTTTGAAATAAAGTTATTTATTTATTCAATATGGTTTATAGTTTAATTTAGAATGATATATATACATATATATTTTAATTTTAATGATTAATTAAATTAGAATTTTATTTATATGATTTTGTAATCATTT
>NC_027754.1:43835828-43854432 GCF_000695525.1 Brassica oleracea var. oleracea
ATCTTTATTATTCAAAATCATTAATTGTCATATATACTTTAGCCACATTAGACAATTCCGTAATCTTTATTTAAGGAAATAATAAATGACATTAATAATGAATTTATGGTTAGTTTAGTAAAAAACTTATTATATAATTAGATGGACCAACATATTTCTCTAATTATTCTAAGAATCATTCTAGTGATGACACATGACTACAAAAAGAAGTCGTAATGTTTCACAAATAATATATAGGGGATGTTGTTAAAAATAAAGTATCTTGTGTTTGGTCACAAATTTTATATTCGTTCTATGTAAGTAAGTACATGTATACAATGCAAATGATAAATATAAAAAGTTTCAATTCAAAAAATTGAATGGATGCGTGGATAACAACACGTATGAGTTTTATATATTACTTGAGAAATTTTAGGAATGCAGGCCTAGACAAATTAAAGTCTTACCACTATGAGAACACATTAAACGGAATCCCTTTTATCTCAGACAAATTAAATGATTATCTCAAGTCCAAATTGAATAAATCAGAAACCTAAACCCTTCAAAAGCCTCATGCATAGCCAGGAAGCTCGTTGCAAGATCCTTAACAAGAAGTAGTGTGTCTAATTGGATGCAGCGTGATCCAACGATAGAAGTGGTTCGCCATTTTTCTATCTATACCTAATAATAATTATATCTGATGGTCTTTAGCCATCAATCAATAACGATTTTTCATATCTGGTTAGAGAAGTATAGTATTTCACTTTGTTTTGATATAAAAAAGTAAAAAAAAAACTAGAAAGTTACCGAATATCGTTTTCTTAGATTCCTTTTATTGATTCCTCAAGCAAAAATTATAAATTATAAGCTATTTGACTATTATTAATTAATTAATCCGATAACGGTATAATTCTTCAACCCTTTCAATTTAACAAATGGCATGTTGATTTAAACTAATATTGAGAAAATACAAAATAAAATATATTTTGGTGACAGATAGACAATATTAATGTATTGAAGAAATAAAACACTTTAGACACAAACAGTCCATGAACTTGCCTATACGTTGAACCGTGTAAGGCCGAATAATTCTTAATTTAACCCTGTAAGGTCGAATAATTCTTAATTTAAATACTAGTAAATACAAAGTTTAAGACTACCACGTCGATAGATGATGTGCCTCCACGAAACTCCCTTTATATAAATTCTCATTTCCAACTCATCTTAATCCATCGACCAACACTTATCTTCCACGGCAAGAAACAACAGAGTTACCGGGCATAAAATGGCGGTTCCCGCATCAAAAAAGCCTCTGTTGTTGTCTTTCCTCTGGTTTGGCTTATTTGTTGCCGCTGCATCTGCCGGAAGCTTCTACGACAGCTTTGATATCACTTGGGGAGATGGCCGTGCCGACGTATACGAGAGTGGGCAGCTTCTCACTTGCACTCTTGACAAGGTCTCCGGCTCAGGGTTTCAGTCCAAGAAGGAATACTTGTACGGTAAGATCGACATGAAGCTCAAGCTTGTCGCTGGAAACTCAGCTGGTACCGTAACCGCCTACTACGTAAGGACTCTCCTTGTGAAAATGATTTGATATTAGTGTTCTTGCTCATATGAGAACTAGTCAGGTAATAAATGAAATTATCTCCTAATATTGTACATTTTGTGGCAGCTTTCGTCTAAAGGTGCGACATGGGATGAGATTGATTTTGAGTTCTTGGGAAATGTCACAGGACAGCCTTACACTATCCACACCAATGTCTTCACCGGAGGTAAAGGTGACCGCGAGATGCAGTTCCGCCTCTGGTTCGATCCCACCGCTAATTTCCACACCTACACCGTCCACTGGAACCCTCTTAACATCATGTGAGTATTATAGTCTATCAGGAAACCCTACATTGATAACAACGGGTAATATTAGTTAGTATAAAAAAAAATATGGCATGGAACTTTGTGTAGATGTTATGATGGAGAAATAGATTATTATCCAAAAATATATGTTTTCATTTATTCGTTGATACAAGGCTTACGATCACTTTGACATGTCTAATCCCATATTTTTTTCAGTGATCCCTTGACTATTGTTATGTTATTTTTATATACGCGTAGGAATATTAGTTGTAAAAATGATTTTTGGCATTTTGAAACGTCTAGAATCACTTGACATGTTTTTGATAAACTTTTTTTTTGTGTATGAAGCTTTCTTGTGGATGGGATCCCAATTCGGGTGTTCAAGAACAACGAGAAAAATGGAGTGGCTTACCCTACGTCCCAACCCATGAAGATATACTCAAGCCTTTGGGAAGCTGATGACTGGGCCACGCAAGGCGGTCGCGTGAAGACCGACTGGAGCAACGCACCATTCAGAGCACATTACAGGAACTTCGACGACAAAAGCTCATGTAGCAGGACATCAAACTTGACATGGGTGACTTGTGACGGAAACAAAAACTCGTGGATGTGGACCACTCTCAATAACCACCAGATCGGACAGATGAACTGGGTGCAAAAAGAATTCCTGATCTACAACTATTGTACCGATTACAAGAGGTTCCCTCAGGGTTTTGCCAAGGAGTGTTACCTTTGAAAACTTTGGTTGATCCTCCTACTATGACAATTTTCGAGCATTTTCCTCAAAAACTTTTGTTCTATTTCCCCTTCGTGTTATTTGATTCTTGTGATGTTACTTTGATTTATTCTCTCTTTTTTTTTCAAGTGTTTCTGCGTTGTGATAATACACGCATATATAATGTTACATAAAATAAAAAGTTGTACTTGATAATACATTTTATCTCGCAGGTATTAGGCCTGACTGTTTATTAATTCTGTTGAGCTGTGGTTGTTTATTTTGCGTCCAGTGTTTACGCAAACATCAGTGTTCTAAAAGATACACACTATAAGAAAGATAGAACACACAACAATAATAAAAAAAATCTTATAGACTCCGCATGTCCTTAAATGACCTAGTATTAAAGTTTATGGCATGAAGGAAACAGACGATTGCACAATGGAGTAGCGTCTACCCCATTAGATACATTAATGAATGAACATCCAAGTGTCATCCCACAAACATGGCAAGTTTGTTTCACTAAGAATTAGGTTTCAGGCCTATCCCAGGAGCAGAGCAAGTAACTTGGTCTCCTCTCCAGCAGCTTTTTGTTTAAGAAATTCAGCAACATTGTTTGGAATTATTGATGGTAAATTTTGTAAAGTTTATAGCCTAAAATCCAGAAAATCAAAATTTCTATATATCTTATGAATCCTTTTCAGAATTCATACGAAACTCAATTTCGGTTTTTCCGTTATATATTTTTTAACTATTATCTCTTTTTTTAAAGAGACATTTTTAGAAAACTTTTCGACATTGATTCCGTAGTGACCGATTTTGACCCCAACAGTTAGATCTCCAGTTCGCTAGAATTTTTACAAGGTACAACAAAACTGACCAGCTAATCATTACCCATTACTAGAAGAGATGAATAGAACTCACGATTCTTGGCTAACTATAGCGACAGGTTGGAAGTGACATCATTTTAAACTACATCGCCGCCACGGTGTTTGTACTCGTCGTCTCCTCCGCCTTCAACATCTTATGCCTCTTACTCGCATAAGTCCTCGTAATTAATTACACTGTTAATCTTTTAATTTCTTAATCCAGAATAATGTAGATTAATGCGTGTAAAGGGGTGACTAGTTATTGATTCGACGCTAAAATATAGTTTGTGTATCTTCAAGTAACTGCAAAAATTATTCGTAACAATAGATATATGATTAGTCTATTGCCTGAGAAAACAAGTGTGGACGTTGTAGTATTTCGTTTGATCCAAAAGACAGATGCTGTGCAACAGACAATTGATTCAACGTTCTCAAACCATCTGTCATATCTTTTCAAAATTACAATCCAAAAATAATTATAGTTATTAGGCACCGCCGCATGTGAAACGGATTTCAACATTATTGTGTTAACCCCCAGACACACAAACTTTTTTTTCTCGTATGAGACACAAACGTGTAAATATGGAAACGTTTTATTTTACTCCACAAGAAACGTTTTAAGCATTTACAACTCTGTTGACCAAAGTCATTGGACCTTAGCCAACAGAACCGTGATGATTAACTTGTGAAATATTTCCGTATCCCTTCTCTTTCAATTTATTTAGATACTTCAACAATAAAAATTGCAGAATCTAAAATCAAAGAAACCAATATGATTTTTATCAACATAATTTTTTTTTAATATTTAAGTAACTTTTTCAAAAAATAAGAAAACAATCAAAATTTAAAATCACAAAATATCAAACATATATAAACTTTTTATCAAAATTAGAAAATAGATATAAGTTAAGACAAAACACAACAGTTTTTACTAGAGGTGGGCGTTCGGGTACCCATTCGTATTCGGTTCGGGTTTATTCGGTTTTCGCGTTTTCGGAGTCAAAGATTTCAGCTTCATTCGGATATTTCTAAGTTTCGGTTCGGGTTCGGTTCGGATCTTTGCGGGTTCGGTTCGGGTTGGAATAACCCATTAAAATTATTTTTTAAATTTTAAAATTCATTATATGCTTTAAATTTCTCAAAATCTATAGAAAAAATATTATATTACATACAAATCTGAATAACATATGTCAAAATACCTAAATTTAACAAATAATTTGATTTGGTTTGAATATTTGGATAGATAATCAATAGATATTTTAAATATTTTGGTGTTTTGAGTATATTTTAGTTATTTTAGACATTTACTTTTGACTATTATTATATATTTTTAATTATTTTGGACACTTTAAAAATATCTTATATATTTTAGATTTTTTAATAGACATTAAATCTAAAATATATTTATATAATAGGGTATAGAAATCAATTTCAGATACATTCGGGTAACCGGAATACTTTGGTTCGGGTCGGGTTCGGTTCCGGTTCCTTAGATACCAAAATTTTGAACCCGTTCGGATATTTAATCAATTTCGGTTCGGGTTCGTTACTATTTTTTCGGGTCGGATTCGGTTCGGTTCTTCGGATTCGGATTTTTTGCCCCGCCATAGTTTTACATCTTATGAAAAGGAAAAAATATTAATTTGTAGAGTAATAACTCTGTAATTATTTGTGATAATAGTATTTTGTCAAATCATGATTTGCATTAAAATCTGTCATAATGGATTCTGTAACAAAAAAAACTACTTATAACTATAATCCGTAAAAATCATTTAAACTTAAAATCAAATTGTCTGAAAATCTTTGAATTCCTATCAGTTCTTCACTTTATTATTCATTCACACCTCAAATATATTTCCTTTTTACTACCTTTATATATGAATGGCCTTAATTGGACTATAATTTTGACAAAATCTATAGCATTTAGTCCTTGACAAAATCTGGAGTTTATATTTAGACGTTTTTTTTGTTGTCAACTTATATTTATATTTATATTTAGACGTATATCTCCAAAAAAGTCCTTATTTCAGTAAAAAGTCGTATCAAAATTCATTGTCTTTCCATCATTTTTGGTCAAAGCATTTATATCCATAATGGTCCCAATTACTTTTAAGGGGTTTTAATTCCTTTTTTTTACTACCAAAAAATATCTTAATGGCCCTATGAAGTACGCCTCGGATAGATCCAGATATCTGAGAAATTCGGGGTACCCGGATCCGGATCCATTGGATCTGTGAACTTAATATTCGGATTCGGATTCGTAGTTTCCGGATATCCGGATTTCGGATATCCGTCCCGATATTGTATTACCTGCGGATATCCGTCCCGATATTGTATTACCTGCGGATATCCGTCCCGATATTGTATTACCTGCGGATATCCGTCCCGATATTGTATTACCTGCGGATATCCGTCCCGATATTGTATTACCTGCGGATATCCGTCCCGATATTGTATTACCTGCGGATATCCGTCCCGATATTGTATTACCTGCGGATATCCGTCCCGATATTGTATTACCTGCGGATATCCGTCCCGATATTGTATTACCTGCGGATATCCGTCCCGATATTGTATTACCTGCGGATATCCGTCCCGATATTGTATTACCTGCGGATATCCGTCCCGATATTGTATTACCTGCGGATATCCGTCCCCGGATCCGTAAAAATAATTAAAAATAATATTTTTTTAAAAAAATACTATTTTTTTTAATATAATATATAAATCAAATATTTATAAATATATTTATATATGTCTATAATATTGTAAAAACTAAAATATAATATTATAAGATTAATCATGTATAAATATTAATATATCAAATATAAATATTAATGAAATTTGAAAATTTAATGTGTTTTAAAAATACGGATCCGGATTCGGATATCCGGACCTAAAAATTAAGATATCCGGATTCGGATTCGGTTTGGACGGATCCAAGATTTTACTATCCAGATTCGGATCCGGACATCCCGGATATCTTATTTTCGGAGCGGATCTCGGATCGAATCCGGATCTCGGATAATAAGTGTGAGACCTACTTTGAAGTATGAACTCCCTCTATTTAAAAGCATTTTTGTCTCATTTATTAATTTTTTTCTCTTCCCCAAAAAAAGAAACCAAAAGTTTGTCAAAGCAAGTCAATTGTATGTATAAATTGAGAGAAAACCCACTTTGTTTTTTCGGTAAAAAAACCCACTTTGTTTTTTCTTCTCTAAGTTACATCCAGCTGCTTCATCACAAGCTTGATCACTAAAAGCTTCCTCCCGGAAAAAAACAAACAAGAGACTCGTTGTTCAAGAAAACTCTATTCAAAATCTAACAATTTGATTATTACGAGACAAATCAATCAAAGTTGTCACCCTTTTCAACTTGCTTCAGCCGTAAAGTTATCACCTTTTCAACTTATCCATTAAAACACACATCTGTTTCTCTCTCTCAAAGACAATGAAAGAGTATTGGACCTCTCTAGCCTCCCTTCTCGGCGTTCTAGCCTTCTGCCAGACCCTCATGAACTCACTCTTCCCACCGGAGCTCCGTTTCGCCGTCACCAAACACTTAAACAGACTCTCCCAACTCTTCTCCTCTTACTGCTACTTCGACATAACGGAGATCGACGGCGTCAACACCAACGAGCTCTACGACGCCGTCCAGCTCTACCTAACCTCCTCCGCCGTCACCTCCAACCGTCTCAGCCTCACCCGCGCCACCAACTCCTCCTCCACCACATTCGCCCTCTCCAACAACGACTCCATCGTCGACACCTTCGACTCCGCCACCGTCCTCTGGGAACACGTCGTCGCGCAGAGACAAACTCAGACCTTCGCGTGGCGCCCAATGCCCGATGAGAAGCGCGGCTTCACGCTCCGCGTCGAGAAGAAAGACAAAAGATTTATCCTCGGCTCTTACTTGGACCACATCATGGAGACGGCTAACGAGATTCGCCGCAAGAATCAAGATCGGCTTCTTTACACGAACTCGCGCGGTGGTGGGGGTATGGACTCGAGGGGGCTCCCTTGGGAGTCTGTTCCCTTCAAGCATCCCAGCACGTTCGAGACGCTGGCGATGGACCCTGCGAAGAAGAGACGGATCATGGAGGATCTCAAAGACTTCGCCGAGTGTGAATCTTTTTACCGGAAGACCGGCCGGGCTTGGAAGAGAGGGCACTTGCTTTACGGGCCACCGGGAACAGGTAAATCAAGCATGATCGCAGCCATGGCTAACTATCTCGGCTACGACATTTACGATCTTGAGCTCGCCGAGGTGAGAAGCAACTCGGAGCTGAGGAAGCTGTTGATGAAGACGAGCTCGAAGTCGATAATTGTGATCGAGGATATAGACTGCTCGATCGAATTAAAGAACCGGAGCAGCAAGAAGAAACAGAGTTATTATGAACCGGAGATGATGTTAACCGGGTCCGGTTTAGGAGGCGATGAGGGGAATGGGAACACGATCACTTTGTCCGGTTTGTTGAACTTTACCGATGGGCTTTGGTCTTGTTGTGGAAGCGAGAGGATCTTTGTGTTCACGACCAATCACATTGAGAAGCTTGATCCTGCTTTGCTTAGAAGCGGGAGGATGGATATGCATATCTACATGAGTTACTGTACGTTTGCTTCGGTTAAGATCTTGTTGAAAAATTACTTGGGATACGAGGAAGGAGATTTAAGCGACGACGTTTTGAAGGAGCTTGAGAGGGTGGTGGATAAGGCGGAGATTACGCCCGCTGACGTAAGCGAGTGTCTTATTAAGAATCGGAGGGATAAAGAGAGGGCTGTGAGGGAGCTGTTGGAGGATATGAAAAGAAGGGTGGAGAAAAACGAGAAGAATGGGAAGTTAAGGGGTCTAAATGGGAGCTTGACCGTGGCTGATGACGCGGAGGAGCAGGAGAAGAGGGCTTTGGACAGTCCTTATGGAGAAGAAGAAGAGATTGAGGACAGCATTTGCAAGAATAGTGAAGATTAAGTGATTCAGTGTTCCATTGTTCTTAAGTTTTTCTAACATTCTATGTTTACACAATGTGAAAGTTGTGATCCTTGTCTTTTCTTTTTCTCCTTTTTGGGTAGTCAACTTTTAGTTGAAAGGAGCCAATGGTGGTGCTGGAGATTTTTTGTACGTGGGGATTAGAAAATGCAAAGAGAATCATTGGATGAACCATTGGCAGATGATGTGTTATGACTTATAATAATAGTAGTGTTTTATAGAATATCATTGATGTTTTGTTGAGTAGCATGTAGTTATCATATATTATTATGTACGGCCGTATGAGAGTTTGTATTCAAACTATCTACTTTAGTTGATTAAGTATCCCGAGATTAATAATTTGTATACAAGTCAGTGCATACTTGTTTGGAGATTTGGATATGGTAGGCTACTTGGTGAAGCACACACTATCCTCTTCTCTCCTCTAAGGAAACGATGTTCAAATCCGGTTTTGGATTTTGCTGGACTTTTGAGTAAATGAACAGTTACAAGTTGTAACCTTATTACATAGTGGGAACAATGTTCTGAAGTATAGTGATTTGACGATCCGTTTAGTAGTGATACAAGTTGAAGTAGTCACTTTCTTCAATAACATAGTAGTCATTTTAATTTCTAACATGTTATTCATATTTATACCATGTCACTGAAATCTATTTTTGATGTAACATTAATAAGATGGATAATTACTGTAGAAGATAAGAGTTAATATCTACAATTGAATATGCATAAGCTGATCTCTATTACATGTCAAACCTTATTTGCTTCTCATTCTGTTCCCTAAAATAAGATTTTCTAAAGTTTTCACGTTTATTAAAAATATAATAAATATTTACAATTTATTTTTCAATACACTTTCCAATAACTATCCATCAATAAAATTTAACCAGTTCAAATATTCACAATCAATGTTTTTCAAAAGTATACAAAAATACTTTAAGAATATATAAAATATATTTTCTTGTGGAACAACAATAAACTTTAGAAAATCTTACATTCATGAACAAATGGAATATTATATGCTACCAACTGTATGAAATCATCTTTTTGTTTAATGTTCTTTTTACCACATTGCACCAACTTGATTTTGATATTGCGTACTAATATAAAAATTTACTAAATATGTAAAATCAGGATCTAAGTTTTGAAGTCTATGGTTCTATAAATGATTGGATTTGAGTTAGTTACATAAACCCAAAACTAGATTTTATGGACTAAACCCTTTTCGATACATATATTTTGGGAATAAACCATTGGGTTAAGACCAATCTAAAAAAAATTAAATTTTACATTTTTTAATTAAAGTCATCCTTGATATTTACATATTATTTCAATATTCTTGATTTAGTCACCAACAAAAAAAATACATTTATTTTTGTTAGTATGAGAGACATATTCCAAAACTGACAAATATGTATTTTTCTGAATGTAAAATATGTCTAAAAGTATAAACATTTTGAATGTATTTAGCATACGTTTTTTTCTTCACATAATTATTTTTAATTTAAATATTATTAAATCTGGTTTATACTTTTGTCAAAGAATAAATTTAGATTAGCATTATATTTGAAATAGGAGACTAGAACTATTTTTTTTCTATAAAACTTTAGATGCGTCAAACACACAAATTATAATACTAAATTATTTTTGAAAGCTCAAAAATCTGGAAAAAATTGTAACTTTTTAGATTGGTGGAACTGATTCTTATCAGTTTATATTACATATTTATATTTCTCTTGTTCGACGATGGAATATAATTAGATATTGTTTCTCTGTAAAAACATGGACACAATGGAGCAGCCGTCATAGCAAGTCAGAGTCGAAAAACGAGTCAAAATTAGAGATGAGTAGAGGAAGCCGATGTGTCATTTACTTGACTCTGGATGACCTGACCAATTTCCTCCTATCTGTAAGACCCATTTTCTTCTTTCATTTGAATAGTGATTTGTTTTCCTTTGTGTATTTACTTAAACAACATGGGCATTCATGGTTTATTGTCTCCACTAAAAATGTACATAACCTCTTTAAATGGCTAAAACATAATGTTATATATCTAACTATTCATTAGCAAAAGTTATTCTGGTACAGTTTCATATATGATCATTTATCACATAACCATCACATAGTGAAATGTCATTCTTTTTGAATCACTCAATCTATCACTACTTTAAAAAATCAGACATGGACAATAAACTAATAGCCTTCTTTATATTTTGTTTGTATCATATAGAATAAGTTTAATTAAATGGAATAACTTTATCTAAGTCGGATTGCATCGAGTGGAATAAGTTAAAAGAGTTGGAAAATAATATCATAGATTGTTGCTAAGTTAAAACTCTTTCTCATTGGACAAGAAGATCAATGCCCTCTCAATATCAAAGTATAAACATATGTTGAATTATAGACTCACCTTTTTTAAAAAAAAAAACGTCAAAATGTGGTGTCACTTTGTTATATTTCTTAATTTTTTTGTAATATAGATTATAGATTTATGGGAAATATAGAGAAGCAACAAAGTTTATGCTTGTGCTAATTGACTAACTGACCAAACAAATTGAATATGTCCACCGATAATAATAAATACATTATGAGTTTTTGTGCATATATAAAAAAGATAATATTGTGAACATGTTAATCGATAATATGGATTGAGAAGATTTGAGGTCTCTAGTCGCATTTCCTTCCACAAACAGAACGAGAGTTGAAGTTTCCAAAATAGATAAACTAAAAAAGTTTAATGTCAGGAAATAATAATTGTGTACAAGAAAGTATCCAAAAAGTCAGTAGATTTTGTTGGTAATACTTTTTTTGGGATTCGGTGAAAACTAAAGGAAGATTTGATTTAGAAGTGAGTTGGAGGTGATGCATGTACATTAGGCTTTTGTCGGAAAAGCTGTGAAAACTATGACTTCTTATGTCCATCATATTTTTATCTGACTTGGACTCATACTTTTTCTTTTCCTTACTAGTACTTGAGAACCTACATGAAGGTTCTCCACTTTCATTCGAAGGTTGTAAAGTACACACAATGATACAATGTAAAGCAAGAGTTGACTTGTCTACCTTGGAACATGAACATCTTGGGTTCAACCACCCTTCTTCTCCTTCCAAGTATCTCATTTGTAAACTTCGATTAACTTGACCATGTTCTCGTAGTTTTTTCTTGAGGTTTCAACAAAAATTCGAGAATCACTTTCAAAAAGGACATCTTCAAACCCTATATTATCTAAGTAAGATATTGCAAAAAGAAAACATAGAGTAGCTTCAGCGTCAAGGCAAGATTGAAAACGAGAAAAAGCCTTTGCATTGTACCATATAACTAATAATCTATCATTTTGATGTACCCATCAGTAGCGGAGGGTGGTCATATGACCCACATGAATTTGTGTAAAAAAGAAGAAGTTTTCTTTGTATTTTACAGAACAATGACTAAAAATTAACATATTGATCAATATAACATTATGTTTATTATGCACTTGGCCCATGTAATAAGTTGAGTTGGCTCGCCATTGGTACCCATCCTATGCCACATCAATCCGGACCATCATACCAACATACTGTCTATATTACACTTCAGAGTATCTGACGGTGAAGTGCTCCATTTAAGAGTTGGCTGGTTCATCCCTTGCTTTTCAACACAACACATTACATCATGTGTTAAAAGAATTTTTTTTTTTGAAATGCCAATTTTCTGTTCGGTTGCTCAAAGCTAATGAAACGACGCAGTTCCAACCCCCAAATTACCAGCCACAGCCCATGATGAAAGTAAAGCCCAGTAAAGAAGACCCAATAAAAAAATTAAAGCCCAATTAATGATGACGCTTATATATATCTCACAGGTCAAAGTTTACTACGTTGTTGAACTATGTTAGCATCTCCAAGTAGATTCGCTGCTCAAAGAATCTCACTCCGATCTTCTAATACGATTCCGACGAGCTTCATTCCTCCCTTTCCCAGAGGTTTCCCGCGGAGATCAGTGACCAAAGCTTCAGCTCGAATCGTAGCAGCTATGCCAACCACTTCCGTCAACGCCGTCGGAGACGCCGGGAGAGGTTCGATCACTCACGTCATATTCGACATGGATGGTCTCCTTCTAGGTAACTTCGTTTGTCTTTGATCTTTTCTTTTGGGTTTCTTTATTGTAGTTCTGTGTTGGTCGCTGTGATGCTGTTCTGAAGTTGTTTAAAGTTGGAAACTTTATGCTATATGTAAACATTTGATTGCTCTAGTTTCAGCGGTAAAGACGACATCTTTGTAAAATTATTTAAGATGTGTGTTTCTGGTCCTAAACTCTCGCTATTGAGTATACTTTATGTTGATTTATGTCTGTGTACTGTTTTTTTTTTTGTAGACACTGAGAAGTTTTACACGGAGGTACAGGAGAAGATACTTGCGAGATACAACAAAACGTTTGATTGGTCTTTGAAAGCCAAGATGATGGGGAGGAAAGCGATAGAAGCTGCCACGCTTTTCGTTGAGGAATGTGGAATCAGTGACTCTCTTTCCCCTGAAGCTTTCATTGTAGAGAGAGAGTCTATGTTGCAAGACCTCTTCCCCACAAGTGACCTTATGCCAGGTAACAAAAACCCTTTACTCGTTTATGTTGATTATTATTAACACAAAGACACAACTCGTTCTCTGTTGTGTTCAATCAGTAAAACTGAAGATACCTATTTGTAAGCAATGGTCTCTTTCTCTAATGCAGGAGCTAGTAGACTTCTCAGACATCTCCATGGGAAAGGGATCCCAATTTGTGTGGCCACAGGGTATCTGTTTCTGCATCAGCACATCATGACACAACACTGAGAGTGCAATTTTAAGCTTGTTTTTAATGCGTTTCTTGTTTTGCTATATCTGATCTGTTTTGTATCCTCTACTAATATGCAGTACACACACACGACATTTTGATCTGAAAACGCAAAGGCACCGGGAGCTTTTCTCATTGATGCATCACATAGTGCGTGGAGATGATCCAGAGGTGAAGCAAGGGAAGCCTGCGCCTGACGGTTTTCTTGCTGCAGCTAGGAGATTTGAGGTCATTTTAATACTGTACTACACTTTATAAAAAGAGAGAGAGAGAGAGAGAGAGAGAGAGTTTGCAAGCTTATAATATATCCCTCTTCTTTGCCCATTTCATAGGACGGTCCTGTAGATCCACGTAAGGCTCTGGTGTTTGAAGATGCTCCTTCCGGAGTCATGGCAGCTAAAAACGCTGGAATGTAAGTTGGTTTCTAGTTACAGTTTCCGATTCCTCTCAACGGATGAGCAGTTAGTGGCTATATGTGATTTTTATGGTGTGTGAGCAGGAATGTGATAATGGTACCGGATCCAAGATTGGACAAGTCCTACTGTACCGTTGCGGATCAAGTTTTAGCCTCTCTGCTAGATTTCAAACCAGAGGAATGGGGCTTACCTCCCTTCGAGGATTCCCAAAACTAAGATCACAATGCTTCAGTGTAACATTCTCCTCAAGCTACATGATGATACTTGACTGGTTCGGTTTTATTCTTTTATGATTGAAGTCCAGAATCCTGGCTGTATGGGAAACAATGTTCATACACTTGACTGACGATAAAACGATTTGATTCTTGTTGGGGTATTTTTTCTTTTATGTTATGATTTGATAATAAAATTCCAATACTTTAATATGGTTTGGTGAATGGTGGTTTGGTGAGTGACTTTGACATTACCAAAACTCTGTGTTGCTGATAGCTTAAAGTTGTTACAATGACATGTACCATAACCTTATTGATAGAGACCGGGCCAAAGGGATATATATACTAACCAAAAATTTCTACTCTAATTTCGTATAAACCGACTTTCAGGTCCATCAAGAAACATCAACTTCCACGAATCATTTCAGTTTTTGTTTTTGAGAAAATTTACAGTATCAAAAAAGATCCAACATATCTGGAACAAAAATGAATTCAAGAATTGCTTGTTTCGGCTCAAGAATCCTTCCCTCAGACAACTGTGCTTGTTTAGTTAGGGAAGAGGTTGAGCAATGTGTCGAGAGTATCAGGATGAAACTTCCTTGCAAACAGATAACATGGCCGTGTAATCCCGTTCCAAGTACAAGGCCAATGCAGCTCATCTCCATGCTTCAAAACCACAAGTCCAAAAGTTTAAAGAAAGAGAGAGAAGTAAAGACCACAAAAGAGAGATCTGCTAGAGAAGCATATACCTCTCCCACACTTGTGACGTGTGTACTCATCTCTTCGGTCTGACAAGCGAGAAACGAGGATAATAAGAAGCTCATTACGACAACTTTCAAGAGATTGTGTGTTTCGAAACATACTGTGACATTTTTCATGAACTCTAGTGATATCTCATTTGCTGTGTGAGTCTTTGGATGCCACTGTCGTTCAGACCAATCAACATAAGTCACTGACCAGTTCGAGATCCCCATAGGATCAATCATCTGAAAAAAAAGATCCAGCAAACAAACAAAAATGTCTCAGCATCAAGAAGACTGCACAAGATGGGGTGTGTGTGTGTTAAAGAAGCATATAGTCACACTGAAGAATGTTGGCAAGTAATGTTCATCTGCAATACAGTTCTTGTCAGCCTCTATCCCTGGCTGAAATTCATATAAACTTTCTTATCAGAATCAGAGCTGAAGAGAACTAAAAACCAAAACTAATCAGCTGCAGGACAAACTTACTCCACAATACTCTCGGAACCTTGAGTAGTAGAGACCATCAGCCATCACTATAATAGCGTGCTGCCGCTTCATTGTGAACCACTGGCCAGAAGAAAAGACAGTCAACAGCAGTAAGATCATACTAACTAAGACAAGCTCTTAAAGACCAAGGCTTGTCTTTTTACCTGAGCACCCTTTCTAAAATCTTCCCTAGCAATCTCAGGTAACATGTGTTCCATGTGTCTACCAGTTCCATGAGGACCAGGATCCACAAAACTTGAGAAACAGAGATAATTGTAGCTTGTGTCAATGAACATCTAATTAAAAAAAAACTCTTTATTTTGATTAAAAGAGATTAGTTTACCTCTCAATGAAGCTGACGTTGGAGTAAAGCAAATATCTATAAGTGTAGTCAAAAGTATGCAACGGTATACAACTGCATAGAGAAATAAAAGTTCATGTGATTTTAATTTTGTGCAGAAGGAAGCAAGATTGAAATCAAATCAATTACCTCTCTGAAAGAAGAACAAAGTGTTGGTTATCAGGATCTTCAAGAGCACTAACCAGTAACCTCTTCTCAGCATCAACCATAGATATTCTACCCCAAGTGACCTCATCACTATGGATCTCCCTATCAGAAAAGTGACTACTGATATGAACTGGCCGTTCCTTGGAGGGGTGGATGTAGATAGAGAACTTCCCTTCATGACCCTTCAGATTAAAACCATGATACATTAGTTTGCATAATGCAAGTGCAATTCTTTGAGGTGTGTTAGTTACCGTGAAGAACTCATCCCAGAGCTTCTCAAATGGCAAAGTCCCCGGAGTCAAGAACAAGAAGGCTATTTTGGAGTTTTCTGTTATGAAGGGAGGCGTTTTGAGTATGTCTCTGACCACTGCTCTAGCTGCTACCTCCTCGTCGGTGTGTTTCCTGACGTGAACAGGTAGCCACGAGGAGATAGCCTTAGAGGAGTTATTGCTGTGTCGTGGGGACATGCGAGAGCAGATGAGAAGCATGCTGAACACTGAAACTGACAAGACCAGCCATAGGGGCTTCTTGAGAGATGTGTGGTGACGTGGCGGCCCTTGATGATTCTTCTGCGCCTCAACCATTTGATGAAACCAAATCACGCCTAAACGCACCTCCCTTGTCCCTTCTAGTTGAAAGGCATACAAAGATGGAATCTTTATTTCATACTTTCTTTTAAAGTGGCATTGCCTGAAGAAGAAAGATTTGAGCTTTTTTTTATTGAGAACAACAAAGTCGGATTCAGACCGGAAAACACGGAGAGGTTAAGTAACGTTTCAAACTAATCTTTAAGAAGAAGAATCCAAATCAGCAAAATGGAGAATTGTGAAAACCGCAAAAAAATGCACGTTGTTCAGTCCTCACTCTAGCACACGTAGGAACTTAACTGAAGTCTAAGTAAGTCTCGTGAGTATATTTCTCCGACCAAACTAAAGTCCAAAAGCTACAAATCTCAGATTTCTCTAGAAAGACTTTGAAGAGACACTGTAGTGAGTTAAAGAGTGAAAGTGCATGTTTACCTTAATAAACTTCGAGCTGAGCCGAAACAAAACGGAAGAATGCAGAAAGACAGAGAGTCTTTTGTCCAAACCCAGATCTCAAAAAGTCAACTTTGATCCTCTTCTTCAAGATCTAGGGCAGCAAACAGAAGACTGATTCTCCGAATATAAAGTCGAAAGAGAGAGAAAAGGAGAGTTTTTTTTTTTTAATTTCTAAAAGCATGCATACAAGTAAACTGTTAATGTCAAGACGCTTCAGAGCCTTTTCATTGGCTCTTTTTTATACTTTGATCACTAGAGACTTTTTTGGTGAATCAGCGTGTCTTGTTTTCCATTTTCTCCAATAATTTCTCTTAATGTTTTGTTATTAAGAGTATTCGTAAAATTTTCTCAAAAGGATCTACATTTCTATTTTGTGTTGGATTTGAGTTGGCTTCACGACTCTTGGAACCTTTTTAATTTTTTTTTAAAAATGGGTTATGGAACATAAATGTTACCAAGTGGATGGTCTAAATAATGAATTAAGTTTTATTATCGCACTTAACCCTTCAGGACAGTCGCCGTTTTGTTCCTACCACGACGCCGGAAGACCTGCTTACGGACATTAATTAATTTGATTTTGTTTTATTGAAGAGCATTCTCTTTCTCTGTGGAAGGTGAAGGTCCATATTACATGTAGAGCTATTGACTATGCGCAAAAAACATGCAAGACGCAAGTGAATATGTTGGTATTTATAATCGATATAGATGTGCAGTCATGTAATCTTTAATCAAGTACATAGAGTCTTGTAGCTTTGTCATTGTAAACCCGTATTGTATGAACCAGTGTAATTTGAGTCTTCTGGTTTTGGTTTATGACTAAAGCTTTGGTGTAGGGCTTGGTCAGATTGAATATATATGGTTTATATATATGGTACGAGAGCACAAATATTTCTTACTGTACTGTAATACTAGTACAGTAAGACATTAAGAAACTATCGGAACTTCTTGAAAAAAGTTAGAGACAAGTGTCTTCTTTTAATTGATCAGATTCTATTGAAAGTAAAAATTTAAATAAAAACTAAAATACATTAAAATTATTATTTTTAATTATTTAAATCTTCATTTGAGCATACTCCATCGTTGGAGATGCTCTGAGAATGTTTCCAACTTCTTACCAAACATGTACTATATTAAAGGTGATACTCACTTTGACATTTTCACGGTTGAAATATATTTATGTTTTTATTAATTACATTTGTTTAACCAATAATAATTTTTGCATAACAAGAGATAATGTTCTTATAAATTAGTTTTAAAATAAATATAAATATTTTCTTACAACCTAGTAAATGTATTTTTATCTTTTAGAGTCGTTATAAATTTGTGTATCATGAGGTAATCCAAAAGGAAGGTTACGAAGTATCAAAAAAAGTTGGAAGAATCACCACTCATCGAGAATCTGTTTTACCCGATAAGACATTACTTGAGTTGACCTTTTATGTCACCAGCAAATCAGGACATATATCGGTGCTAGTTTGTATAGCTTGTGTGGATTTCCTTGTTTAGTTTTGCCCCCCTCAAATTCAGTTCATTTGAGTTTAAAGGATTACAGTCGATCAATTCCACTAAACATTTGCAATCTCCTTTAAAGTCCTTGACTTATAAGATTCATAAACTTCTTCTATGTGGTTTAATGATATATCCAAATTTCACTAGAACTTGTACAAACCTGTTTTTGGCAAAATTCTAAACAAAAATATATATACACTGTTAAAAATATATTTTCTAGGCCTGGGCATTCGGGGTCCCAATCGGGTTTCGGTTTTGTCCAATCGGGTCTCGGTTTTTCGGGTTTATCAAAATCAGCCCCATTCGGATTATATAAAAATTCGGTTCGGGACCGGTTCGGGTTTTATCGGGTTCGGATCGGGGTTAGTAAATCTTCAAAGAACCGGTACAACCCGGTGTACTTTCGGGTTTTGGGTTCCATCCGGTTCTTCGGTTTTAAAGTACTTGATTTATACCTATTTTGTAACCAAAACATAAGTAAAATCG
>NC_027754.1:43854728-43892993 GCF_000695525.1 Brassica oleracea var. oleracea
GTAGATGTTTAATAATATCTTAGTGTATTTTGGCTACATATCAGGAATTGAAATCATGTTTGGTACAAGTTCTTTTTTGGCATTTTGAATGTTTCGGGTTCTATCGGATATCCATTTAATTTCGGGTTCGGTTCGGATAATACCCATAACCCGAAATACCATAAAACAAGATCCATTCGGTATTTATGTCGGGTTCGGATCGGTTCGGATTTATTTTCATCGGATCGGGTTCGGTTCGAATTTTCGGGTTCGGTTTATTTGCCCAGCCCTAATATTTTCTATACACTTATTAAACACAGAACTATGTAGAGTGTTTAAAAGAGATGATTAAAACCAGATTAATTAAGTTAGTTGTGGTTAACCAGTTTTAATTCTTGAACAAAAGTATTTTATACAAAATGAAAAAAATATAGAAGGAATACTATAATTTGGTGAACCGATAATGGTCAAAAAGTCAAAACTCCACAAACTTCGTGGAAGAAAGAAAGCACCGTAACGGTGGAAGGAAATAGCATTTTCTTTTTTATTGCCATTATTTAAAAAAATCTAAAACATTTAAAAAAATCTAAAACATTTAAAAAAATCTGACTGAGTTAACCAAAGATAGTCACTTTAAATTTTAAGACACCAACGCAATCAATACCCTTGTCTCTTCTCTCTCTCTCTCTCCTCCTTGTCTCTTTGACTCTGACGACTTAATAAGAGCAGCAGACTCTAGGGTTTGTTAACAGTGAATCTATCCGCTTCCTTCCCCCAATAGTCCCCGCGTTCTGGTAAGCGAAGCAGTCACTTCTTCTTTCCCTCGTTTCACTTCTTTCTTTGTTTCTAGGGATAAGAAATCTAAGTTCTTTGTGTTCACTTTCGTCATACTAACACTCTGTTTCTTCTCTTTATCTCTCTCTCTCTCGTTCGTTCTTACTAGAAGCATTTACATGGTCATGTAGATATGTCATAGTATTGGTTGTTCTGTGTTCTTTACCTTTTCAAGTTATACACTTTTTACTGCTTGATTTTCAAAAAGGTTTAAACTTTCTTGCGTGTTCATACTTGTTATCTAGAGGGATGGGCAAAATTAGAGATTTTGATAAAGATTATATGTCATAGTCTTTAAGTTTCTGCTCTCGGTTGTTCTGTGTTCTTTACTTTTTCAAGTTATACACTTTTACTACTCGAAAGGTTGAAACTTTCTGCAGATTCTTCCTTGTTTCCTTGAGAAATGTATTAAATTGAGGCAAATTAGAGATTATGATTAAGAAGCTATGTAGCATTTGCTCTGTTTACGAACATGATTTCACAAATAAGCTCATTTACTTATCATGTTGATGAATTACTGTGCGTTTGTTTGAATATGATTAGTTTGTGTTAATTGTCCCTTCTGGTTCATGTTGTAGACTAACGAAAGCAACAACCTTTGGACCAATGGCAACCGAGAATCCTATCAGGATGTCTGGTAACAACGAGAGATGGTCTAACTCTAGGCCTGTTTCTGTTCCTAACCGAAGTGAGAGTGCGCCTCCGAGCATGGAGGGATCGTTTCTAGCTGTTGATAGTCTCTTGTCGCGACAGGGTCACGACAGGGCAGCTCAGGAGCCTCTGACCACTCATCCTAATAAACACAACCTGACCCGCACACCTTCTCCACCTGTTTATTACCCTACTACTGAGTATCAGCTCGTAGACAGTCGTGTAGGTAGCTTTAGCAGTAACCAGGGACTGAGTATAGTCAACACTCCCATTCATTGTCCCCAAGGTACACTTTCTACTCACAAGGAAGTGTCTGAGGATGAAGTCTCTCCTCAACAGCAATCTGTTAATAGTGTTTCAGATAGTACTAATGTGATGGATACTAGTCTTTCGCAAGGTCTGGCAGATACTATGCAGGTTCGGCTTCTGCTTCCTTTTCTCGAAGTTCATGTTAATGTCAATGTTTTTGATAAAGTTATTTCTCTTTCGGTTGCAGGATGGTAGTTCTTCTGGTCCAACCCCTCAGCATAGTCGGCCTAACTCTTCAGATGGTGAAATGAACACAGCGGATGAGATTGATAACTTCTCGGAGATGTCAGGTGACGTCGTGGATAAAGATAATCCTGCTTCAGTTGGCACTGTGAAGAGTCTCGATGAGTCTACTATCATCTCTAAGATGAAGAATACTAACATATCTGGGCCAGGGACAGCTAAACACCCTAGAGAACAACCAAGGAGTGCAAGGCCAGAAAGGCAGATGTATCCACAACAAAGTAATGTAACATGGATTCAAAATGGCGCCAACATGGGTTATCAGAGTCTTAACGGGACCACGGGACAGTTTCATTATGGTCAGCAGCATGTGCTTCATCAGTCTCCAGGCTTTACTCCGCCTACGCAAACGGGTTATGTGACTTCACCAGCTCAAGTCTATAACATGCAGTCTCCTGGTGTCTACTCTCCGCAATATGGTTATGGACCATACACTAACATGATCCCACCACACCCACAGTACATACCTGGATACCCTTCCCATGGTTCAGTTCCGCTTATTGTCCGTCCAGAATATATTCCTCAGTTACATGGGCCGAGTGCGGGGAATGTAGTTCACAGAGGTGCTGAGAGTTTCTATGCTCCACCAGGGCAACCTTCTTTTCCAGATCCTATGTATATGCACTACAGTCAACAGGCATTAGGACATGTGAATGCTCCTAGAGGGAACCATAAGAATGCTCCTGAGCCTCATAAAGATGAGTCAAGGTTCGTCCGGCAAATAAGGGGACCAAATAACTCTAATATGGGTCTTAATTACTATGGAGTCCAGCCAAATGTGGTGCAATATCTGCCTAGTGCTCCTCCTTCACCGGGCTATGTCCCCTATGTAGAGGCATACCCTGGATGGCAGCAGCAGGGAAGCTTGGAAGGTACCAATGGTCCGAGATTGTGCAATTTTCTTGAAGAGCTGAAGTCTGGAAAAGGCAGGAGGTTTGGTTTATCAGACATCACAGGACACATTGTTGAGTTCAGGCAAGTTTTTTTCATCTTTCTTTTCACCAGTCATTGTCTTGGTTTTGGTAACAAACTTTTAGTAAAAACCTTGGTGTCTTTACAGTGCGGATCAGCACGGGAGCCGATTCATTCAGCAAAAGCTTGAGAACTGTAATCCAGAAGAGAAAGAAGCTGTCTTCAGGGAACTTCTTCCTCATGCTTGCAAACTAATGACAGATGTGTTTGGCAATTATGTCATTCAAAAGGTCTGTGTTCCAACTTGAGCCTATGTCGTACTCTCTCAGACTCTATCCAATTTCTTGATTGTTTGCAATATCTGTTTCAGTTTTTCGAATACGGAACCCCATCACAGAGAATGGAACTTGCTGATCAGCTCATGGGACAGATAGTACCACTTAGTATGCAGATGTACGGTTGTCGCGTGATACAAAAGGTAACCAAGCCACTTCCATTTTTTTGTTTGGACGTGGGAGTTTGTTTAAAGACTCATGGTTGAAACTTTGTTTCTGGTGTAGGCACTTGATGTCATAGAGCCTGACCAGAGAGTTCGTTTAGCACGCGAACTTGATGGAGATGTCATGAGATGTGTTCGAGACCAAAATGGAAACCATGTCATCCAGAAATGCATCGAGAGTATCCACGCAGACAGAGTTGGTTTCATGTTATCTGCATTCCGTGGTCAAGTCTCCTCTCTCTCTATGCATCCTTATGGCTGCCGTGTCATACAGGTTACTAAGAAACTCACCTAAACAGACTATGTTTCTATGCATTAGTACTCAAAGAACAAATGTGTTAAATGTATAGAGGCTTATGGAGCGTTGCTCGAACGAGCATCAGTGTCAGTTCATCACAGAGGAGATACTGGAGTCAGCACGTGTCCTTTGCAAGGATCAATACGGCAATTACGTCATACAGGTCTGTCATAAATATCTACAGCTTCCAAACCAATCATTACTTAAAAACCAATGTTGGCTATTTTGGCAGCATGTATTGGAGAAAGGGACATCTGAAGAACGAGAGAGAATCGTGAGGAAACTATCAGGGCACATCGTGCAGCTTAGCCTACATAAATTTGCATCAAATGTTATAGAGAAGTGCCTGGAGCATGGTGGTAGAATTGAGAGGGATCTCATCATCAAAGAGATTGCAGGGCCTGATGAGAGCTATGATAGTCTATTGGTGAGCAAAAAAATGGACCAAAATCTTTAATCTTATTTTGATAGGATATTATTAACTCTAAGATACCTTTTTAACAGATGATGATGAAGGACCAGTATGGAAACTATGTGGTGCAGAAGATATTCGAGACGTGTAGTATTGATCAGCGTGTAGTGTTGGTCAGCAGAGTCAGGATGCACGCTTCTGCTTTGAAGAAGTACACTTATGGGAAACATATTGTCACTCGTTTGGAACAGCCCTTTGGTCAAGGTACTACTAACTTCCTCAACTTCAAATTTTAAGTTTGAATAGGTGCAGAATCACAATCTTAGGAACATAAAGATTTGTCTTCATGTCTTGTATAGAGAGAAGCAGGGTTAAGTACACAACCAAATAGAGTTTGTATGCTATTGTTTCATTGAGATGCCTGCTTTGTTTAATCTGTTGTGTAGAAAGCCGAGAATCGAGGCGATGAGTGGCTTCTTCTGATTCAATACAGTGACTGATTCAGATATAGTCGAGATACAATTCGCTATTTCATGAAAAATGGAGATTTCATTGCAAAGGTTCACTTCACAATCCACAATGATTGTGGAGAATGTTGTTTGTACTTTAGAATTTGATCTTAGCCGTTATGTGTGGCCATGTTGGTAAATATCGATAATTGTATCAGTAGTGTACACTCGTATTTGTAACTGGTTTGTGGATTCTCATCAGAAAACAATTCCAAACTTTTCTGGACAGTTTTATTCATTTCAAATCGTTATAATTTGTCATCGCATTAGAAGGTAAATGCAAAGTCGTTTTGCATATCACATGGCAATAGAAAGAAAAACTCAAAATAAAATAAAATAAAATAAAATAAAATGGTAACGTAGCAACAAAATAAGGAACTATGAGGTGAGTGTATTGAGAATAGCTCCAGTAGTGGTAACATACTTGATGAGCATTTTGACAATCTCCTTAGAGACCTTTGAACTAGACTCCTTAAGGTTCTGGATCCTGCCGTCTGTCTCCTCTTCTAAACGTTTTGCAGCTACTTCTTGCTCCGTCTGAAACAAAACGTAAGGATTTGAGTACAAAATCAAGTTTACTAGTTAATTTTTGTTTTGGTACAAACTACCCCAGAAACTTGTGTCTGATACTCTTCTTCTAATCGGGACCGATACTCTTCCATCTCCTTCTCAGCCTCGTCTTTGGCTTGCTTCATTCTTGCTAGTTTAGCTGATATCCATTCATCCACCAAAAATAAAAAGGAAAAGATAAAAGGAATTAAAACTAAAATCTTAGTGATCTAGCCAAGAAATGGCAAAGCCCTACATGTGCATAACCAAGTGAAACACTGACTTTTCAATCCAAATTTTTTTGAGCTAAAAATATATAAATATAAATCCCCAAATTGTTTAATTTTTTTCTTTTTTTTTAGTAAATTGTTTATAGCCTCCAAAATTATAGGATCGGCACTGAGAAGCCCTCAAAGAGAAAGACCATACCGGTCCTAGCAGCTGAAACGATCCGGCCTGCTTCTTGTTCAGCAGTTAAAAGCATCTGAATCCCACCTTGGCCTCTTAAAGAATCCATGGCTTCTGTTCTCCTCAAAGATAATGAAGACTTGTGTTTATTTCTTTTGCAAATTTGGGTGCCAGAGATGGAAACTGTTGATATGAGCGTCTTCTGTTATGGTTTTAATCAGATGGAGAGCTTTTCTCTCCTTGGTTCATGGAGTTAGTTTCTGACTAATTGTTTTGAATATTAGAATGTGTTTACAAAACATTGCGTGATCACCGGATCGGTATATATAAAAGATCTATATATGCTGTGTGAATTATGAGATAGAATAGATTATAAACGTAAAATACATTCTCTAAGGCCTGCATATCACTGGCTACTGAAGATGATCATACAAGAAGACAACAGTCATTGCATGCTAGCGAATAATCTACGTTGCTGATCCTCAGCTCTGAATGTGTCAAATAACTAGCTCGCAGAATTAGCAAAAGAAAAAATATTAGTTAGATCTTTAATAACCAGCTCAAATAAGTCATTTCCACTCATATAAATACAATTGTAAGTCGAATGCCCAAAATAACTAAATCATGCACATGCAGTTAGATCATTAATTTGCATTTAATCTTGCACCATGCGTTCCCTATTTAAAGGATAATAATAATGATAAAATTGTCACATCCATATTATAGATTTGTCAAACATAATCAAGTCGTTCGAGTTGGAAAACAAAAGTAAGGATCATGTAAAAATATAATCAAATTCACAATATAAGATGGTGATCAATAGGATGTGGTTATTTTTAATTATCCTTATAGCGTCTTGTCTTCTACGATTCAAGGCGGTGATAGTGGTCTCGTCCGGGGCTGTTGTCATCATTGCGTTTAACGCGGCGATGGTTTGGTTAAATATATGGTTGCTGTTCAGAGGCCATACTTTGATGTTTTTGTCTCCTTTTAGTTTGTTGATTTTTGTTGTTCTTCAACAAAGAATGTCTTAAATTTCAAAAACAAAAAAACAAAGAATGTCTTGAAAATTGCTAAAAACAATATTTGTTGCATAGACAGTTTTCTCTATATTCATAAGTTTATTGAAACTTAACAATAGAATAAGCAATGGTAATGGAAACAATTATTGCACATGTATGAATTTTGAGTTCCCTCATGTCTCATGCATGTCGCACATGCACGGTTGGTTTCCGGGTGACGAACAAGCATTGTATCCCATCATTCAAAATTTCCGGAGATGAATAAAACTTTTTTTATAAGTTGAAGATTTTTCCTTGGGTCGATCTCTCTATACTTTATATAGAATCTAGTAGATGGGCATAAGAAGTATCGATACGTCTACTTCTATATTTTTTGTTTCCCTTTTTACCCACTAATACTGAAGCAATCCAAAAATGATTAAAAGATCTCAATTTAATTATCTAAAAAATAAAATAAAAGATATCAAATTTTCACTTGAAATTCTACAACAATGATACAACATGTAATATATTTATATATATATATATAAAAAAATGTTTGTCTCCCTCCTGTTGCGTCACATCATAAAGTCACTCTCTTACAGGCCGACACGTGTCCGTCTTCTGGGTTTTATTTCTTTGGCTGGGCTTGAGTTTAACTTTGGGCTTATACTATGAACAATTGACATGACTTTTTACTCTTTAATATTATTGAATGTGTTAATTATTTCTTAATACATAGTAGATAAAAAAACATACATTACGATATAGACGTTATATTATCATCAAAGCAAACTTTACCCTATGTACATCATCCTGTGATAATTTATAAAGTAGCAACAAATCTATGAGTTCAGCAAATTTGCAATTACCTACGTCAGAATATTATACATATGATTTAAAAGCTTTTACAAATTTTTATTTTTAAACATACACCAAAAACTTTATGAAAGTAAATATCTATTCAGGTTTTCAACCACTTCAAATACCACCAACGCCAGAAAAATTTAATAAAGTGCACAAAAACTATAATATATTTAAAAATACAATAAATACATTAGTTAATGAAAATTCCTTTTAAAAAAATATTATGGATGCATACATAAATATTAAGAGAAATGTATAAAAGGAAATAAAAGTAACAATAACTTAAAGAACAAAATGTATAAGACTGAGAATATTTATGATTTGTGGTCTAAGATAGATTCAACTTATTGTCCTAATCAAAGTGGAATAAATATTGAATAATATTTTTTTAAAAATTATATATACATAGAAATATTTTTAGTAGTATGGTATATTTATAATTTCCAATATTTGGCCAAATAAAGAAAAAGGAAATCTGCATGTATATAACCATGAAAAGAAAACTACTTTAAATAACTTAATCAAAACAACAACCACGTACAACTAAACCCGATGAACGTACCAACCCCAAAAGAAAGATGATATAAGAGTTTTTTTGCAAAAAAAGATGGTATAAGAGCAAAAATCCCAAGACATGACATATAGTTTTGTACTAACAGCTTACCAACCAACTTAATTTACATAGTTTATTCAACAGTAATTAAAGCAAGCAAATATCCCTAATCAAAGCAAATATTGGTAGCTTCATAGTTTATTTAGTATTCAAATACATTAACATGTACAATATTTAACTAATATATATATTTTTATATGATACAAATTTATATTAAACATTCATTCTAACTGTTTAAATTGTTTTTAAATTTTCATCCCGTCCGTAGAGCGGGCTGGCCCTAGTATCATATAAAGGATACAAACAAATCCATTTATAACAATTGTTGATATTACGCTCAAGGTACATAAACTAATGTCGCTGTATCATTATCAGTTTCCGAATTGCATGGATGATTTTTTTTGTCATCTTCCATGGATGTTTTTAAAATGATTGAGAAAGTCATAAAAATGGCGGAATTTGAATATTTTTCAAAATTTTCTTAAATGAACTATTTGACCTATTATTTTTTTTAAAATAAATTCTCAAATAATATTTTTTTAAAAATATAATTCAAGTTTTAGAGATTCAAACATTTTATATTAATATTAGTATTTAATATTTGGTAAGAAATTTAATGAGACAATAGAGATGAAATTAAAATGCTATAAGATAAATTTTAAAAATCTTAGATGATAGTAAATTAGAAGTAGAGATGGCAATCATGGACTTGGACTGCGGGCGTGGCCCATAAAGAACTGTCACGAAACAGTATTGGGACGAGGTTTTTTAGGCCCGTAAATTTGCGGACCTCGCGGGACGGGTCTTTACGGGACTGGGTTTTTTACGGGATGAGCCGAAACGGGTCATGCGGGATTACATAGACTTGCATTTTTTTTTCATTTCTTATTTTACCTAAAAAAAACGAGAGAGAGAGAGTGAGAAGAAAGTGATTCTTGTGACTGTTGCCCCAAAAAAATAAGGAGTTCCGGCGATGATGATTCGAGCTCTGGTGATGATGATTCGATATCCGGCGATGACGACTCCAGCTCCAGCGATGACGATTCGAGCTCTGGTAGTGTTTTGATTTGGTTTTCTCTTTTTATTACACACAACTATGAATTGCTTTATTACAATGTGAGATTTCTTGTTTAAGTTGATTGGTTTTGTTTTCAATACTGTTAAATGATGTTTTTCTTAAATTAAATTTGGTTACAATGATGTTGTTTAGGGGAAAAGTTAGTTGTATATCATGTCACTTGTATAATTTGACAAATGGTTCACGATTTTGTTTTTGAAATCCAAAGAATTACAAAGGGAGATGGTTTGATGAAGACATACAACACTTGAGCCAAGTTATTCCAAAGACAACAACTCAATCAGATTCAAACTTAATAAAATCTTATGCTGATAACAAAAAAAGCTTTAACTCAAGAACGCAAGCACAAACAAAATTTTATGGCATTGATTTTGATAAGGCTTTAGTGAAGCTCAATGAGCTCTCTTTAACTCTCTTACACAACTCTTCTACTTGAACATTCATGACGGAAGCTGTAGTAGGCGGTTTGATAAAGAGGCATCCTGCGGGACGGCCCGCGAATGCCTATATGTTATGCGGTACGGGTTTGGACCGACATTCTGAGGACCGCAGCCTGCGCGGGACAGGTCCGCTGTGACCCGCTCGATGACAAATCCGCCGCGGTACGGAACGGGAGGGGATGGGTAAACCTGTTTGACATCTCTAATTAGAAGTTATTATTACCTTAGTTACGCAAAGTCGCAAACTCGTACACACTAAGATCTGATAGTTGTTCCTCTCACCATTATTAACCTTTTTGGATTCATTACATTTGCCTTGAGCCAACTTAAAACTTCAAGTAAATAACTACCAATATAATACGGTAAAGACTACAAACAATTCAAAATAAAGCGGGAGATCATACTTTGTTAGACACTCCCTTATCAGTAAGGGTCACACACACACGGGGGCGGATCTAGGATCACAACTAGCTGGGGGCACACACAATTTTACACTATACATATTTTTTTTTTAAGATCGGGGACACTTGTACAAATATCAAGCTTATTGTTAAGAAATTTCAAAAGTAGATGGGAGCACGTGCCCCCGTTGCTCATGCTCTACGTCCGCCCCTGCACACACACACAGCTTCATACCAAACTATTATCACCGAATATGTCTTCTTTCATTTAATGCATCACCTCTCATTTTTCTTCCTCTCTAAACACTTTCCCGATTTATTTTTATCTACCTTTTTCTCTCATATTCCCTCTCCAACAACTAAAGACACACTTTCCGATAACAATGGAGCCGTCCCATGATCTGGCGACGGAGATGGAGAAGGAGAAGAAGGCGGCGAAGCCAAATGTGTCATTTCTTAAGCTCTTTTCCTTCGCAGATTTCAACGATTGCGTTCTCATGACTCTCGGATCAATCGGCGCGTGCATTCACGGCGCTTCCGTTCCGGTCTTTTTCATTTTTTTTGGCAAACTTATCAACATTATTGGTACTGCTTATATGGATAGACACCAAGCCTCTCACAAAGTCGCCAAGGTTTTTATCTATTTTCCTATAATATGATCTTAAATCCTTATATGTTACAAAAACCTTTCGTCTCTTCGGCTGGTTTGGAAACTGAATACAACTTTACCTATAAAAATTTGTTATTTGGAGCAGAATTAAATTAATATTTACTCCAAATAAAATTCGAGTGAAATGCTAATCACGTATATTTTTTTTATTTATGATTGCTCGGCTTAATTTTTTCTAATTTATTTGGTGCAGTACTCGTTGGATTTTGTATATCTCAGTGTGGTTATACTTTTCTCATCATGGATAGGTAAATAAATACATAATTGAATTTTTTTTTTTTTTAAAGCAATCTCTCTGAATTATAATTCGTTATATGGATAAAATATAATAAATTGGAAACAGAAGTTGCATGTTGGATGCATACGGGAGAGAGGCAAGCAGCAAAAATGAGGAGAGCTTATCTCCGGTCAATGTTAAGTCAAGACATAAGCTTATTTGATACTGAAGCTTCCACCGGTGAAGTCATATCCGCCATTACGTCCGACATGCTCGTCGTCCAAGACGCACTCTCTGAGAAGGTACCTCTCTAGACCGAATCTAACTGGTATAAACTAGTAATTATATAATTAGGTTATGTTTTTGTGTTGCGTTTTTGACAAAATTTTGAATTAGCTCAATGATTAGATTCATAATAGACCAATTTTTGTGTGTGTGGTACTAATTAGTAACTTAATACATTCAAATTTCCTTTCTATTAAATATATACACAAATCTATTTATTCAAAATTTTTATGTGCAAACCTAGTAAACTTTACCGCCTAACGCGTTGGCCGATAAACACTATAGGTATTCAAATTCCGGAACCTTTTACATGGATCGTGTTTTTTCCTACACATGGGTTGTCTACTCCGTATCAGTTTTAATGTGAATCACCATATGGTTCATGGCTTAGTCCAATGAATTAATATTATTTACATGCATTTCCTTTGGTTTTGGCCTTTTGGGTAATCTTTAAACTGATATTTTTTTTTATTTTTTTTCTGTTACTCCAATAAATTATAGATGCATTACATGTTGCATTTATAAGACGTTTGAGTTTGATATGATTTAGTTTAAATTTAAATGTTGACCTATATTTGGTTATTTCCATCAAGCCAGCCGCTTAAAGAGCCTGGTCACATTTGACCAAAAATAGAAAAAGAGCCTGTTCGCTTATTTCAAAATTTAATCACGCAAATTTGTTCATAGTTTATGATAACCGGTAAGGTTCGTTGCAGGTAGGGAATTTCTTGCACTATATAAGCCGGTTCATAGCCGGTTTTGCAATCGGATTCACGAGCGTATGGCAAATAAGTCTTGTCACTCTGGCCATAGTCCCTCTCATTGCTCTAGCTGGCGGCATCTATGAGTTTGTTGCCATCGGACTTATCGCCCGTGTCCGGAAATCATACATCAAGGCCGGTCAGGTTGCGGAAGAGGTTAGTTACTTCTCTGACAAGGAAAGCGCATAGATTTTGTGTGTACTTTATATTTCTCTGTCGGAACTCAGGTGATTGGTAATGTGAGGACCGTACAAGCATTTACTGGTGAAGAAAGGGCGGCGAAATTATACAGGGAAGTTCTCAAAAACACGTACAAGTACGGAAGAAAAGCCGGTTTAATCAAAGGACTAGGTCTTGGTTCGTTACACTGTGTCTTGTTTCTATCATGGGCATTGCTCGTCTGGTTCACAAGCGTTGTGGTCCACAAGGGTATCGCCAATGCTGGCGAGTCATTCACTACCATGCTCAACGTTGTCATCGCTGGCCTGTATACTATTTTTCTTGCTCTACACGTTTCCTTTGTATCTTTTATGTATCACAAACTCTTTGTTCTCGTGTTCATGTAGGTCACTTGGACAGGCAGCGCCGGATGTTTCCGCGTTTGTACGAGCCAAAGCTGCTGCCTATCCAATTTTTCAGATGATTGAACGTGACACGGCGGCTAAAACAAGCGCAAAATCTGGCCGTAAACTCAGCAAAGTGGACGGTCACATTCAATTCACGGATGTGACTTTTAGCTACCCATCTCGCCCTGATGTGCTGATCTTTGACAAGCTAAACCTAGCCATCCCTGCCGGGAAAATGGTGGCACTTGTTGGAGGAAGTGGCTCAGGGAAGAGCACGATCATATCCTTGATAGAGCGGTTCTACGAGCCCACATCCGGAGCCGTGTTGCTAGACGGGAGTGATATCAAAGAGCTGGATATTAAGTGGTTGAGGGGACATATTGGTTTGGTTAGTCAAGAGCCAGCTCTGTTTGCTACAACGATTCGCGAGAACATTATGTATGGCAAAGATGACGCAACGGATGAGGAGGTTGGTCGTGCTGCAAAGCTCTCAGAAGCCTTTTCATTTATCAACAACCTTCCTGAAGGAGTTGAGACTCAGGTCAGTCAAAATAGAAACCTTGGAACACACGAAACAACTATAAATCCTAAATTCATTTTTTACCTTTTTCTAGGTTGGGGAGAGGGGGATTCAACTCTCCGGTGGACAGAAACAGAGGATAGCGATATCAAGAGCAATCCTGAAGAATTCATCGATACTTTTACTCGACGAGGCGACAAGTGCTCTAGATGCAGAGTCAGAGAAGAGCGTGCAAGAAGCGCTGGACAGAGTTATGGTTGGAAGAACAACGGTGGTGGTGGCTCACAGACTCTCAACAGTAAGAAATGCTGATGTAATAGCAGTTGTTCACGAAGGGAAGATCGTAGAATTTGGAAATCACGAGAATCTCATATCTAATCCCGATGGAGCCTACTCTGCTCTCCTTCGTCTCCAAGAAGCTTCCTCCTTGGAGCGCAACCCTTCCTTGGATCGCACGTTAAGCAGGCCACATAAGTACTATTTGCTGTATACTCATTTTTTCATTAGAACTGTTTTAAAAAAAAATCAAAACCTAATACAACTTGAAAACCAAATTCTTCTTGACTTGCGACTTAAAACCAATTGATCATAAATGAATAATATTTTACTTTTAAGTATCTTTTTAATTTTTTTGATGTGATGTGAGATCTTTTTACCAACATTCTTTTTTGCATTTTCAGTATACAATACTCGAGGGAACAATCAAGATCGAGCTCCTGCTTGGAGAAGGAATCAGTAACTCGAGAGGAAGGTGAAGGTCAGTCCAAAGAGGCTAAAGTAACGATGAGACGTCTTTATTCTATGATCCGCCCCGACTGGATGTACGGCATTTGTGGAACGTTATGTGCTTTTATTGCTGGATCTCTGATGCCACTTTTCGCGCTTGGAGTCTCGCACTCCTTAGTTTCCTATTACGAGAAGGGTTGGGACAGCACTCAAAAAGAGGTCAAGAAGATCGCTATCCTCTTCTGCTTCGCTTCAGCCATCACCCTCATCGTCTACACTATTGAGCATCTTTGCTTCGGTATTATGGGCGAGCGTCTCACTCGCCGCGTCCGCGAAAAGATGTTCTTAGGTTCGTCTCAAACTACTTTGAAGTTCTTTGCAAGTTTTTAAAATCAATAATAAACTTATATTTTGGTTATGTAGCGATACTGAAGAACGAAATGGGGTGGTTTGATGAGGTGGACAACACGAGCCCCATGTTAGCTTCGCGGCTTGAGAGCGACGCAACTTTGCTTAAGACCATAGTGGTCGATAGGTCGACGATTCTACTACAAAACTTAGGTCTCGTTGTGACGTCTTTCGTTATTTCCTTCATGCTCAACTGGCGTCTCACTCTTGTTGTCTTGGCCACATACCCATTGGTTATAAGCGGACATATCAGCGAGGTAAACGCAGCGGTTTTGCGTCTTTCAAATTCACTGGTTGAGTTTACGTGGGCAATAAGTTAATTTTAATTTAACCTATTTTGTCATATTTGTATAGAAACTTTTCATGCAAGGCTACGGAGGAAACTTGAGCAAAGCGTATCTGAAGGCCAACATGTTGGCCGGAGAGTCTGTCAGCAACATCCGCACGGTGGCCGCCTTCTGTGCTGAAGAGAAGGTTCTAGAACTTTACTCAAAAGAGCTTTTAGAACCTTCCAAACGTTCTTTCAGGCGTGGGCAAGTAGCCGGACTTTTCTATGGCATCTCTCAGTTCTTCATTTTCTCTTCATATGGCCTCGCTCTATGGTATGTCTCTATATAGACAAGTTCCACCTATAAGCCTAGGAGTTCCAGATGTTTTTGGTCTTGTGGAGAGTATGTTTGAAGTTAGGGTTTGGTTAGTTTAATAAAAATACAAATAAATCATATATTCTGATAAATACTATAGTAAACGAATGTATGTTTGGTATATGTTTTTGAACTGTTAATTGTTTAATTTGATAGGTACGGATCAACTTTGATGGATAATAAAATATCTAGCTTTAATATAGTGATGAAAACATTCATGGTTTTGATCGTGACGGCATTAGCGATGGGTGAAACATTGGCTCTAGCTCCAGATCTGCTGAAAGGAAACCAGATGATTGCGTCCATATTCGAGATCTTGGACCGTAAAAGCCAGCTTGTTGGAGAAACCAGCGAGGAGCTGACTAATGTGGAAGGCACGATTGAGCTCAAAGGCATCCAGTTCAGCTACCCTTCAAGACCACATGTTGTAGTTTTCAAGGACTTTGATTTGATAGTTCGGTCGGGACAGAGCATGGCGCTGGTCGGACAGAGTGGGTCTGGGAAAAGCTCGGTCATTTCACTTATTCTCCGGTTCTATGACCCGACCGCAGGAACAATCATGATAGAGGGTGAGTCTTGGTACTATTAACACAAAGTTTCTTGTGTCTCAAGTAAACTCTGAGAAACCTAGGTTTCTTGCGTCAAAAGGAAGTTACTTAGCTTATTAAGCTGGTTTTTTTTGCAGGAAAAGACATCAAGAAACTAGATTTGAAAGCCCTGAGGAAGCACATTGGTCTGGTTCAACAAGAACCAGCGCTTTTCGCAACGACAATCTACGAGAACATTTTGTACGGAAACGAAGAAGCTTCTCATTCTGAAGTCATAGAGTCAGCTATGTTCGCAAACGCTCACAGCTTCATCACCTCTCTTCCGGAAGGTTACAATACTAAAGTAGGTGAACGTGGTGTTCAGATGTCAGGTGGTCAGCGACAGAGGATCGCTATCGCTAGAGCCATCCTCAGGAATCCAGAGATTCTGCTACTTGACGAAGCCACAAGCGCTTTGGACACTGTATCTGAGCGTGTGGTAAGTTCTTAAGAATTATATTTTCTAGGGTTTGATCCACATAGACTTATGGGTTTATGATATATTAGGTTCAACAAGCATTGGATCGGTTAATGACAAACCGAACAACGGTTGTGATAGCTCACCGGTTATCAACGATCAAGAACGCTGATACAATAAGTGTTTTACATGGAGGAAAAATCGTACAGCAAGGCAGCCACCGTTGGCTAGTTCTGAACAAGGTTGGTCCGTATTTTAACCTCTTCAATCTTCAGCAGCAGCCAGCAGCAACAACATCCTTAAATACTATATAGTTAAATTATTTAAAACTCTTAATTTGGTTTTGGGGAAGATATTAATCTTACTTTATATTCGTTGTTGGTTATGTTAATCATATGTGATTATGCCGAATGAGTCATCTCACTAATTTTATAAACCCTCTTTATCATCAATACGTTTAACTGCGATATTCTCCAAGGAAAGGAATAATGATCATCAAAAAAAAGACAACTTTGATCATTAAACATGAATAACCAAAAGAGATTCTACTCTTCCTCTCATAATCATAACCCACTTAAGTTCCTTACGTTGGGCCTTCTCACAAATCGTCCCTGTCGATGAGACAACAAACAATATTATTATATTAGAATCTGTCCTAAAACCGCAGCTCACATGAAAAATGTATAAACATTAGTATCATTCTACCCTAATCATCAATGCATGCAACCATTTCAAGACAATGATATAGAGATATTACCTTCATACGGGGTCGTTGATCGGCACTGAGTTTACGAACTTGATATCGAATTTGTTTAGAGTTGGAGAAGAGTCGATTCATCCGTTTCTCTTTATACCTCAACACACTAGATTCCCTCATTCCATTTTCTCCAAACAAATCTATCTCAGCCAACATTGCCTGTCCCAAAAACCCTCATACATTAGTAACTTTTGCATTTGCTGCTACAAAATCGTTTATCCTTTATTAAAGCATCATCTAATGTTTTTTTGATTAAATCCGTGCCGTTATAGAGAAGAAAACATTAATTTCTTGGTTTAAGAATTTCAAAATCTCACTCATTTTGAAAAGATTATTGAACAAAAGAAGACTATTAAGAGTTTTAAAGCAAAAATAGAATAGAAAATACTAGTTAACAACCACTTTCAAGTCTTGTATTAAGGATTGGTTGTCAACACATTAAGAGAGATCTATATTATTAAAACAGAAACATTGTGTTGGACCTCAACTTTATTTTGTAAATTTTTAAATTAAATGCATCTTCCTACTTTATAGTTAAACGTACATTAAATCACTAATAATATTTTCTTTATACTACTATTAATGTTTCCAAACAATATACTCATTTCTTTATACTACTATCCATGTTTTCAAACAACATTATAATTAATATTGTCGGATCACCGGATTAACCAGTTAAACCGGACTTTTGGGTCGAATTCAAAAACATTGATTTAAATGTAAAAATATTATAAATACACAAAATTCTTACAAATTAATAAAATATTTGTTAACTTATTAGTGAAATTTTTCGTCATAAAATAATCCGCGCTTGCTAAGCGCGGGTCAAGATCTAGTTCGTAAGTAAATCAATTACAAGGATTAAAGATATGGTTAAAAAAATGTGGCGGGAAAGAGAGATTAGTTAGAGGATAAAAGTATAACGTACATGGATGTCTATACCGGTAGCGTGCGAGCCAAGAATCTCATCGGAGAAAGGCGACTCCTTATCCGACCAAGCCTCTAAAACCCTATCGTAGTCAAGCTTCAAAACCGTACTCACTCTCTTCTCCGTCTTCAGATCTTCGACGCTCTTTGATTCCTCGGCCGCCGCAGCCACTTTCTTCTTCTTCGTCTTCTTTTTTTTCTTTTCAACCGCCACCGTCACGATCATCTTACTCTTGATACTATCCACGGCGTCGGATTTTCCGTCATCGGCTAATGCGGCGGCGGTTGTGGTGGTCTGAATTCTCGGCGAGATGTGTTCGAGTTCCACGGTGGGATATCTACACAAGCTCGCGTCATCGTCGCCGTCGTCTTCCCGGAGAGAGCTCCTCAAGCCGAGCTCTAATGGGAAGTTTGTGACGGAGTCGAATCCTATAGAGCTTCCGTACCAAGGCATCGTCGTACATTCTCGGGCGTTGGATTCATTGCTCCCCATAAAACTATCTATCCCTTCTTCAATATCCTCATCATCAAGAATAATCGATTCCGCGTCGAAATCGTCTAATGACTCAAACCGAGTCACCTCCGAGTTGAAACTGAACTCTTTCTTCTCCAAGAACTGATACGGTTCGGTCTGTATTGCGGGATTGAACACCTCCTCTATTGTATCAAACGGAAGAAGTAACTGGGAAGCTTCGTCGTAGTCGCTGAGAGGAGATTTAATCCCGAGAAACAGAGTATCTGACGGAGCTCTTCTCTTGGAGGAGAAGATTTTTGGGTAGGCGGTTGAGAGGAGAGCCGCCGCTTCGTTGTAAGTTTGGTTTGGTCGTTTCCGTCGAGTCCTTGGCCTTCTTGTGGAGATTGTGAACGGAGGCGAGTTGGACTCGGAGATTGTAGATGACGGCGAAGGAGTGTTGTGTGAGGAGGCGGCTCTCGACGGTGGAGATTTTATCGTTTTAAGCTCGAAAGTATAGGTGGCGCCGCCGCTTATACAAGACGACATTTCTCTGCCGATGAGAGAGAGAGAAAAAAAAAACACACACGACTTTCTTGAAAAATCAAGAAACAGAGGAGTACATTTCTGATAACTATTGGACTTGAGGATGTGGTTAACTCTTAATTAAGTTTTCTCTTTAAAAGTCGGTTTAGAAAAGTTCTGAGAATTGTACCAAGTACCAACTCAACTGTTCGTGTGAGAGAGAAGATTTAAGGTTTCCTTTTTAGGAAAGTTATAATATGGCTTTGGGAAATGAATCTTGATTTGTTTTGGGGTGTTTATCTGTAGCCCGTGGGATGGGATGATGATAAACCCTAAACCCTCTGACAAAATCTTTGTTTACTAAATTTAGCAAAAATGTCAACACTTTAAGGAGGGAAAAGGAAGATTCTGTGTACTAGAAAGGAAATGAAAAGATAGAGATGTTCATTTGACACCTTGAAGAAAGAAAGAAAGAAAACCCAATGAACATCTAAGATTGATTAGAGAGAGAGAGAGAGTCACCGACTGGATAGGGAGAGTTGGGAAGGGGGTTCACACAGACTCCAAAAAAAATATTAAAATAATAAACAGTGATGAATCTGTCTCTCTTCAGTTCTTCCCAGTGAACCTGCGTCCGGCGAGTTTATCAATGTTTTGCAGACTCTACGACATGTGCCGGTCCGCGATTAGTTCGATTTTTTTTTTTAAATCAAACAAAAAAATAAATAAAAAATAATAAAAAATTATAAACTTGAATACCAAGAGGGGGTCCGGTTCACTGATAGGGATGCTCTACAAAGAAAAGAGAAAAGTTTTTTTGAAAATAAGAAAAGAGAAAAGTTCCGTTAGGGTTTGTCAAAGTTATATATAAATATAATAGATGGAGGCTCTCTGTTAGTTACGGCGAAAACAGTCTCTGTAAAAGGTGAAAGTTGAGACAGAGGGGAGTAAAAGTAGGGCTATAGGGAATTAAACACAAAAATGTAATTTCGTGGAAGATACTCTCTTCATTCCAAAAAAATCCATCTTTTAGAAAAAAAATTGTTTCAAAAGATACATATTTTATATTTTTAAAATATAAATTAATTTCAAATTGTAAACTTCAAAATACATAATTGTGTTTATTAAAATTTTATTGGTTAAAAATTACGAAGAATAATTGATTACGGTAAATAATGCATTGATAACTAAAAAATAATATATTTTTTAATAAATGTGAAAAATTTAAAACATGCATTTTTCTAAAACAGAGGGAGTAATGAATAGTAGTCTTACATTTTATTTATTTTTTGAGAGAAGGTAGTATTACATTTTTTGTGACTTTCAAAAGAAAACAGAGTTTCCAGGTCGTTAGATTAACAATCACAGAAAGAAATTGAAATAACCTTTAGAAAATAGAGCATCAGCAGCAGTGAATCTCTCCTTACCAATAAAAATTTAAAAAGGAAAAAAGAAGAAAAAGAGAATACAAATGAGGGAGTATCTTCCATTTATTGCATGTGTTAGATTTCTGTAATGACTAATGACGTGGTGCTTTTCCTTTACACTCGGAAACCTTTCACCATGTTCATAAAACTGACAAAAAGAAAGAAGTAAGTTGCAAAAGAAAAAAAGAAGTTAACTAAATTTGTCCCAAGTTGGAACTCTTCACAAAATTTCTTAGATTATTTCGTTTTTAAATGTATGAGTTTAAAATAGCTACTAATCTTCAGTGTTGACAAAAAAAAACTACTAATCTTCAGTGGTTAGATCATCAGCATCAACGTCTTTAGTGGACGTCCTTAGTGTTTTGGGCTTAAAAAAATAATCAAAAAACCCAAAAATCAAAACAACGGAGGTTAACTTAGATATGTTCGATGGACGTCCTTAATGGCACGTGTCGCGGTTTGAGAAGGGTCGGAGACGGTTAGGGCAAAACACGACATTCTTCAACACACCTGAACTCTTCCTCTCCCGATCCTCTCTCGACGGCGATTGATTTGGCGATAGGGTTCGTCGCACATCTCTCTCCAATCACGGCGACTTCTCTCAGAATCTCTCCATAATATCTCCCCAGTCTCTCCCCAATCTCTGTCCAGCTTCGATATCATCGGATTCTCTGTAGATTCATTTGAAGAAGGTATGTTTCTTCTTTGTTAGGATCCCGAATTCGAATCTGTGTTGTGTTTAATCCTTAAATCGAATCTGTTTATAGTTTATATCTGAATCGAAATCTGGGTTTAGTTTAGACCAACAATCGAATCTGCATGTTAGATTAAATCAGTCCTGATTTCGTTTAGTACCTCCTCTGAACCTAACCGTCTGTTGTTTGGATGATTGGGTTTTGTTTTCGTGTTGTATCTCCTCTGAATCTGTGTTGTGAACAAAGAATCGTCAATATAGTATCGAATGTGTGTTTAGTTGCTATAGTTTCTTGAGAAACAAAGAATCGTCAATATGAAGTATCGGCAACAAAATGACCTCAATCACTAAGATTCTGGTAACCAGAGACTAATCCACCATAAACATCTAAGATGAACAAATCAACAATACTGCTGCCAAATTTTATTTCCATGAGAGAAGATTAATATACCGTCAAATTTACCAAATACTTAAAACAGAACTGTTGAAGAATTATAGCAACCAGCTTATAAAAAAGCCAACCGTTGAAACGCAAATTTCACCATTGAATCTCAAACCTACAGTGACGAAAATTTTCACAAAATATCGTCAGATCGGGATCAGTCTAAGCTCACAAAATCTTATCCTGACAAACACAAATGAATATGACTCTTTTTTTTGTCTTATATCATAAACTACACAAATTAGATTAAAATATTTTATACAGTGCTTCACTAACTTTTAAAACACAATACTAATTTTATGGATAAATATCATTGGCCCAAAATCTGAATATGTGAGTGTGTAATTAGAACATCAAAATAGTCACTTTAATTTTTTTGAAGTGGACACTTCGATCTTCTATATAAACGTCTTAATTTCACAACTATTAAGCATGATCAAACACATATTGGTTTGGAATTGATTCATGTTCCTGACTTGGCCCGATCCTCCTGTGTTATTGGATTTTGAGCTTGTCTCAATAATACGAGTATGGTAATGGATATATTTAACAAGCTTACAAAATATTAAATATGTTCAAATAATTATATTTTTAACCCATGAATTAATCAAATACGTTCAATTGTTCACAACAAAAACATTTTAAACATATGATTGTTTCATAACTTTAAAAAGATAGGTGAGTGTTATCTTGACAAAGAAAGATAGGTGAATGCTGATCCATAAGTTATGATCTATGTCGATCTTTTACCGCCGAATTGGATATCTGAACCATTTTAAGTAGAGTAGGTGTTGTTGACAAAAAAAACTTTAAAATGTTACCTGAAAATAATTATTATCTCCAATGACAAATGGTTAAGAAAGAGCAATCCATCTAAACGTAAATAATTCTCTAAAAATAGCAATGGATTCAAACTTGCATATGATATAATTTAAACAGTAACGATCGAAGACCGTATTTTAATAATATGAAATGTATTGAAACCAAAAAATAAATTATAAAACTGAAATAAGCATACAAGCACATGGGAGCGGTGATTGGTTTCTGACACCGGCTCGGTATTACAATAAATGCGTGGTATTTCAAGGATGTAAAGAAAATTTAAAAAATGTAATGCTACAAAGTCAATAATACGGTAGTCAAAGAACAATAATGATGTTGCCGGCTTCAGACGCGTTTCCACCTTGACTTCCTTACCAAGGAAGCGAGCATCTACATCGAAGATTCAATGCCAAGGTTTACACCATTTCTAAAAAAAAAAATATAATATTTTCATTTTTATGAATTCACTTTTTGCAGATTTACTGGGATGAACTCGGTTTATCACTGTAATGCAAACTTTACCGCGATTGGTCCGCTTATTTTTTTTTATTTTTTTTTTTTTAAATCAAACAAAAAAATAAATAAAAAATAATAAAAAATTATAAACTTGAATACCAAGAGGGGGTCCGGTTCACTGATAGGGATGCTCTACAAAGAAAAGAGAAAAGTTTTTTTGAAAATAAGAAAAGAGAAAAGTTCCGTTAGGGTTTGTCAAAGTTATATATAAATATAATAGATGGAGGCTCTCTGTTAGTTACGGCGAAAACAGTCTCTGTAAAAGGTGAAAGTTGAGACAGAGGGGAGTAAAAGTAGGGCTATAGGGAATTAAACACAAAAATGTAATTTCGTGGAAGATACTCTCTTCATTCCAAAAAAATCCATCTTTTAGAAAAAAAATTGTTTCAAAAGATACATATTTTATATTTTTAAAATATAAATTAATTTCAAATTGTAAACTTCAAAATACATAATTGTGTTTATTAAAATTTTATTGGTTAAAAATTACGAAGAATAATTGATTACGGTAAATAATGCATTGATAACTAAAAAATAATATATTTTTTAATAAATGTGAAAAATTTAAAACATGCATTTTTCTAAAACAGAGGGAGTAATGAATAGTAGTCTTACATTTTATTTATTTTTTGAGAGAAGGTAGTATTACATTTTTTGTGACTTTCAAAAGAAAACAGAGTTTCCAGGTCGTTAGATTAACAATCACAGAAAGAAATTGAAATAACCTTTAGAAAATAGAGCATCAGCAGCAGTGAATCTCTCCTTACCAATAAAAATTTAAAAAGGAAAAAAGAAGAAAAAGAGAATACAAATGAGGGAGTATCTTCCATTTATTGCATGTGTTAGATTTCTGTAATGACTAATGACGTGGTGCTTTTCCTTTACACTCGGAAACCTTTCACCATGTTCATAAAACTGACAAAAAGAAAGAAGTAAGTTGCAAAAGAAAAAAAGAAGTTAACTAAATTTGTCCCAAGTTGGAACTCTTCACAAAATTTCTTAGATTATTTCGTTTTTAAATGTATGAGTTTAAAATAGCTACTAATCTTCAGTGTTGACAAAAAAAAACTACTAATCTTCAGTGGTTAGATCATCAGCATCAACGTCTTTAGTGGACGTCCTTAGTGTTTTGGGCTTAAAAAATAAATCAAAAAGCCCAAAAATCAAAACAACGGAGGTTAACTTAGATCTGTTCGATGGGCGTCCTTAGTGGCACGTGTCGCGGTTTGAGAAGGGTCGGAGACGGTTAGGGCAAAACACGACATTCTTCAACACACCTGAACTCTTCCTCTCCCGATCCTCTCTCGACGGCGATTGATTTGGCGATAGGGTTCGTCGCACATCTCTCTCCAATCACGGCGACTTCTCTCAGAATCTCTCCATAATATCTCCCCAGTCTCTCCCCAATCTCTGTCCAGCTTCGATATCATCGGATTCTCTGTAGATTCATTTGAAGAAGGTATGTTTCTTCTTCGTTAGGATCCCGAATTCGAATCTGTGTTGTGTTTAATCCTTAAATCGAATCTGTTTATAGTTTATATCTGAATCGAAATCTGGGTTTAGTTTAGACCAACAATCGAATCTGCATGTTAGATTAAATCAGTCCTGATTTCGTTTAGTACCTCCTCTGAACCTAACCGTCTGTTGTTTGGATGATTGGGTTTTGTTTTCGTGTTGTATCTCCTCTGAATCTGTGTTGTGAACAAAGAATCGTCAATATAGTATCGAATGTGTGTTTAGTTGCTATAGTTTCTTGAGAAACAAAGAATCGTCAATATGAAGTATCGAATGTGGGTTAAGTTGAATGTTCCTTTGCATTGTTTTACTTGCTATAGTTTCGTTGATAGATTGTGATGCTATGGTTTCTTGTGTGCCATTAAAGAACGATGCTAGCATTTATTGCCTACTCTTGTTGCTTCTCATCAAACTTGATAGGTTGTACTTGTCTCAAAACAATATTCTAGGTCAGTTAGGAAGTATGTATTATATTTCTGATAAAAACATTAACGAAACTTGATAGTTTTGTGGTTTTATTAGGAAGTAACTTTTAAAATATCGTGGTCTGCTTGTAGTGTAGTTAACGAAACTTGATTTTGACATTGTAAACTAGAGTTAATAGCTATGTACTTGTAGTTTTGTAATAAGTGTTGATTAGACTTAGGTAGATAATGGTTAGGTGTTATGGAGTTATTACCTGGTTATGTTTGTCCTATTTAATCAGATAGAATATGGTTGGACCAAGCTCAGATCGAAGCTGGACCAAGCTCAGATTGAAGCCGCGCGCCATCAGTACCCTCCGCAGCCTGAAGTGGAGTTTGGCTTCCCCAAGGAGTGCTACTGTGGTGGAGAGCCACTTCTTACACAAGAACTGACCCGGGGAGAAGGTTCTACACCTGCAAGAACAAACAGGACGGAGATTGCCATGTCTACAAGTGGTGGGACTTCGCGGCTACAGAGGAGATCAAAGCCATTGGTGCACAAGTGACCCTCCTCACTGATAAGCTAGATTCCCTTTCATTCGTCGGTTACGAGGAGACCGAGCTGCGGGAGTTAAAGGAAGTTCAATTTGATATGGAGCAGAAATTGGTTAGGTTGGAGAGATTACGAGGAGACCGAGCTGTGGGAGTTAAAGGAAGTTCAATTTGATATGGAGCAGAAATTGGTTAGGTTGGAGAGCATTGTCTGTGACTTAGGTAGAAAGAAATCTAGATTTGGTAATGGGTTTGAACTAGTTGTAGGTGTTCTGGTTGTTGTGTTAGTGATAATAGCCTTCGGAGTAGCTGCTCGTATGTAGGTTTATATGTCTTGTGTTTATTGAAAATGTATGATTATCCTTGTGTTTTGTTAAATCTTGTTCAATTCTCAAAAATCTGTCAAAGTTATGGGATAAAGAGAAAATAGGAAATGTTATGAGAGCATGTATCATACTCCATAATATGATTGTCGAAGATGAACGGGCAGCATTCACTCAGTATAACAAATTTGAGTTTCAACCAAGAGAAGTTCCGGATACATTTACCGTCAACATGCCTTCGAATATCGGTGAAAATGTCGGCACTACAATGGATCGTCGAACGAGGCTTCGGAATAGACAAATCCATGAAAACTTAAAAGACGATTTGATTGAAAATATATGGGCTAAATTTGAACATCTTCCGAATAATATGTAATTTTAAGTTTCTATGAATAAATTGTGTGTGTTTTAATTTCTGAACTTTGTATTTTTTTTTACTAATAAAATGTTTGTAATTTTAAAAACTAGTTTAAGAAAAATTTATAAACCTAAGGACCTATCAAAAGTCCCACCCATAATAACATTTTAACAAAAGTCCTTAACCAAAGTCCTAAACTACATAAACTAATTAAATACTCTAAGGACCATTCTAAAAGTACTATTGATGCACTTGCTCTTATAGGAGTAGTAAAATACTTGACTTCATGTTGTCTCTCTGTGTCATTTAGTGTAGTCTTTTTAGACCACTAAAATGAGTAGACATCGTTTCAAACAATACGTACTCCAGTCATAATGATAGTGTAATTTGACTGGAAGTTTTGTAAAAGTGGAACGATGTGATTTCGTCGATGAATCACCCATATAGTTAAAAGTCAAAATTACGGCAGTAGAATAATCCTCGTTGCTTACATATCTTGATAAAATCAATCCAATCCTTTTTTGTTTCAACAATAGTGTATAAACACATTTTCTTCATACTAAAAACAAAAACAAAAACAATATTTATGTCTGTGGAGTGAATATGTGTAGGAGACCTTAGCACGGACAGGGCCGGCTTGCCAGGGGGACAAACGGTGCAACTGGGTCAAAGCCCGTGTCTCCCCGTATAATAATAATTAAGGAGTCTAGTTTAAAAAAAAATATTTTTATATATAAAAAATTATAAATATAATAAATAAAATTGAAAAGGGTCCAAAATTATTTGATATGTATATAATTTTATTTTCATTACAAAATATGTAAAATATTACTAATTAAATTTTAAAAATATTTTAAGTATTATCTGCATATAAATTTTAGAGAGTAATTTTTTTTTTCGCCCTAGGCCCCGGCTGAGCACGGATGAAGCTGCATGAGATTTATCTAACGAGGAAAATGTAAAGAGAGGATAAACCTGTCTGCGAACTCTACCCACTGTCTCCAAAGTCCATCCCTGTTCCTTTTTTGGAATCTTCTTATGTTATTACACTTCTTTTCATATGACATGTGACCTCTCCTTCTTTTATTTTCCTCATTTTTTTCCTTTTAAATCAGTTACTTTTTTTTTCTTTCTTAATGTTTAAATCAAGAAAATAAAAAATATATTTGATTCTAAAAACAAATGTTTTTTTGGAATGGTTAACTAGTTGTTGTGGAAGCATCATTAGGTCGATGGGCATAGAAGATTCAATTGTGTATTTGACTTTTTTCTTCTAAAAGTTGTTTCGTGAAGCTATTGATGTTTGATGAGTTATCTTCACTCACATCATCTGATGTGTTTACCTTTGGATAAAAATATTATTTCGGGGTTTTCAACGGTAGATGTTATCTTTGTAGGTGTTGGAAAGAAGTTAATTATGATGTAATTAACTGGAACTAAAGGAAGTGTGCTGAAAATAAGTAAGATCCTCGTTTTTATAAAAATAATTAAGAAAGACTAACCAAAAAATTACGTACATGTAACTGGAAATGTGATAATGTTTAAGTATGATGTTAAGCAGGTGACTCTTGAGAGTCAATTAGGGCACTGTACAAGATTGATTCAAATGGTTACAAACTACAAGTGAACTCTCTTCTGTGTAGTGTATTGAGGGGACCATTAACATATATATACACATATAATATGCGTTTTGTCCTAAGCTTTCGAAACCTTTTTGGTAACCCAAACAATGAAAATATAAAATAAAACAAAAACAATGGTCTTTAAAAAAGAACAAGAACGACAAGAACTAGTGTAATAATTAACTAACGCATAACGAGATTATACTAAAGATAATTGAGTTTAAAAAATTGATGATGATGTGATGTCAAAAAATAATCGGTGAGTATAAATGGAGGATTAAAATTTTAGATAGTGATGATTATTCAATAGTACTTCGAAAAATATGAAAACATATGAAAATAATGTGAAGTTAAAAACCATATAAAAGAACACCATTTCTCGAAGTTTTGATGACTATAAAATCTACATAATAGTAGTTCAACAGGTTGCTGCATGTTTCAGCTTTATATGATCCATATTTTCTAGTTCCAAAGCAAATTATATGACAATATTGAGATCTATAAATTTTGAAACATAGAAATAAAAAACTTTTTGAGTCGAAAGAATAAAAACCTAAAATGCAAAAAAGACTCGCAAAGGGATAAGTATCTTCTGGGCCAGCACATAATTTCTAGGTCACGTCCCTTTCTTTTTCATTGCCTATAGCAAATGAGGACAAGATATGCTAACAAAATCTTCCATAGCATACAAAACATAAGATATCCTAACTTACGGTAAAACGAAACAACGATTCCACGCGAGGCAGATAATATAACCCATAAAACATACACTGACTTTGTGTAAGAAGAGGTAAACTAACACACTTAAAAAGAATAAAGATGATCTCATAAGGGATAATATCGTCTGGAGTGTTAAGTTGACAATCAGACTCGAACAAACATAACCGAATCGGGATAAAACTTAAAAGAATACTCATCTATCAAAAAAAATTATTGTTATCCTAATTTCAAAGTCATAATTCCAAATCTACAATAATTCTCTATAGAAATGAAAAATTTCCAAAAAATAACCGTTTTTCTAAATATTATTGAAAAATGCAACCTATTGATGAATTTTTTTCAAAGAATATTCATCTATCAAAACGAATTCTTGTTATTCTTATTTCTAAGTCACAATCCCAAATCTACAATAGTTCTCAATAAAAATGAAAATTTTCCAAAAATTGGAGGCATTTTAAAAATTATTTAAAAAATGGAACCTATCGATGAATTTTTTTGAAAGAATACTCATCTATTAAAAAAAATTTCTGTTATACTAATTTCTAAGTCACAATCCAAAATCTACAATAGTTCTCTAAAGAAATAAAAACTTTCCAAAAATAGCAGCTTTCGGAAAAATTATTGAAAAATGCAACGTTTTGGTGAAAAAATCTGAAAGAATGCTTATACTCCCTCCGTTTTTTAATATTAGTCGTTTTAGAATTGTGCACGTAGATTAAGAAATCATTGATTTTTTAAATTTTCTAAACAAAAACATCATTAATTATTTACCTAACCACAAATCAACAAATAATAAAATAGAAGATATATTATCATTGGTCATATAACATTAAGTGTTAATAAATTTTACATAGAAAACCAAAAACGTCATATAATTTGGAACATAAAAATTTATCTAAAACGACTTATATAAAAAACAGAGGGAGTCTATCAAAAAAAATTATAGTTATCATAATTTCTAATACACAATCCCAAATCTACAATAGTTCTTTATAAAAATGAAAACTTCCGAAAAATAAGAGGTTTTTCAAAAATTATTTAAAAAATGTAACCTATTGAAGAAAAAATCTGAATGAATACTCATCTATTAACAAAAAATCTTGTTATACTATTCTCTAAGTCACAATCCCAAATCTACAATAGTCCTCTATAAAAATGTAAATTTTCCAAAAATAGCAGCTTTCGTAAAAATTATTGAAAAAATACAACTTTTTGATTAAAAAATATGAAAGAATACTTATACATTAACAAAAATTCTAGTTATCCTAATTTCTAATACACAATCCCAAATCTACAATAGTTCTCTATAAAAACGAAAACTTTCGAAAAAGAGGAGGTTTTTCTAATACACAATCCGAAAAAGAGGAGGTTTTTCTAATACTATTCTCAAAGTCTTAATTTCTAATACACAATCTCAAATCTACAATAGTTCTCTATATAAACGAAAACTTCCAAAAAAGAAGAGGTTTTTCTAATACACAATCCGAAAAATAGGAGGTTTTTCTAATACTATTCTCAAAGTCTTAATTTCTAATACACAATCTCAAATCTACAATAGTTCTCTATATAAACGAAAACTTCCAAAAAAGAAGAGGTTTTTCTAATACACAATCCGAAAAATAGGAGGTTTTTCTAATACTATTCTCAAAGTCTTAATTTCTAATACACAATCCCAAATCTACAATATTTATATATAAAAATAAAAACTTCCAAAAAATAGGAGGTTTTTCAAAAATTATTAAAAAATGCAACCTATTGTTGAAAAAATCTGAATGAATTATCATCTATTAACAAAAATTCTTGTTATACTATTTTCAAAGTCACAATCCCAAATCTACAATAGTCCTCTATAAAAATGAAAACTTTCCAAACATAGCAGCTTTCGTAAAAATTATTGAAAATACAACTTTTTGATTAAAAAATATGAAGAATACTTATATATTAACAAAAATTCTAGTTATCCTAATTTATAATACACAATCCCAAATCTACAACAGTTCTCTATAAAAACGAAAACTTCCGAAAAAGAGGAGGTTTTTCAAAAATTATTAAAAAAATACAGCCTATTGATGAAAAAATCTAAATGAATACTCATCAATTAAAAAAAATTCTTGCTATACTATTCTCTAAGTCACAATCTCAAATCTACAATAGTCCTATATAAAAATGAAAACTTTCCAAAAATAGCAGCTTTCGTAAAAATTATTGAAAAAATAGAAGCTTTCGATGAAAAAATCTGAAAGAATACTTTTATATCAATAAAAATTCTGGTTATCCTAATTTCTAATACACAATCCCAAATCTACAAAAATTCTCTATAAAAATGAAAACTTTAGAAAGATAGGAGGTTTTCCAAAAATTACATAAAAAATGCAACCTACTGATGAAAAAATATGAAAGAATACTAATCTGTTAACAAAAATTCTTGTTATACTATTCTCTGAGTCACAATCCCAAATCTACAGTAATCCTCTATAAAAATGAAAACTTTCCAAAAATAGCAGCTTTCGTAAAAATCATTAAAAAAACAACATTTTGACGAAAAAAACTGAAAGAATACTTTTATATCAACAAAAATTCTAGTTATTCTAATTTCTAATACACAATCTCAAATCTACAATAGTTCTCTATAAAAAAAAACTTCAGAAAAATAGGAGGTTTTTTAAAAAATATTTTAAAAATGCAACCTATTGATGAAAAAATCTAAATGAATACTCATCTATTAACAAAAATTCTTGTTATATTAATCTCTAAGTCACAATCTCAAATCTACAATAGTCCTCTATAAAAATGAAACTTTCCAAAAATAGCAGCTTTCGTAAAATATATTGAAAAATACAACATTTTGATGAAAAAATCTGAAAGAATACTTATATATGAACAAAAATTTTAGTTATCTTGATTTCTAAAACACAATCCCAAATCTACAATATTTCTCTATAAAAATAAAACCTTCCAAAAATAGGAGGTTTTTCAAAAATTATTTAAAAAAATGCAACCTATTGATGAAAAAATTTGAATGAATAATCATCTATTAACAAAAATTCTTGTTATAATATTCTCAAAGTCACAATCCCAAATCTACAATAGTCCTCTATAAAAATGAAAACTTTCTAAAAATAGCAGCTTTCGTAAAAATTATTGAAAAAATACAATTTTTTGATGAAAAAATATGAAAGAATACTTATATATTAACAAAAAATCTAGTTATCCTAATTTCTAATGCACAATCCCAAATCTACAATAGTTCTCTATAAAAACGAAAACTTCTGAAAAATAGGAGGTCCTTCAAAAATTATTTAAAAATGCAACCTATTGATGAAAAAATCTAAATGAATACTCATCTATTAACAAAAATTCTTGCTATACTATTCTTTAAGTCACAATCTCAAATCTTCAATAGTCCTCTATAAAAATGAAAACTTTCCAAAAATAGCAATTTTCGTAAAAAATATTAAAAAAAAACAACCTTTTGATGGAAAAATCTGAAAGAATACTTATATATCAACAAAAATTATAGTTATCCTAATTTCTAATACACAATCCCAAACCTACAATAGTTCTATATAAAAAAAAGAAAACTTCTGAGAAATAGGAGGTTTTTCAAAAATTATTTAAAAAATGTAACCTATTGATGAAATAATCTGAATTAATACACATCTATTAACAAAAATTCTTGTTATACTAGTCTCTAAGTCACAATCCCAAATCTACAATAATCCTCTATAAAAATGAAAACTTTCCAAGAATAGCAGCTTTCGCAAAAATCATTAAAAAAAATTCTAGTTATCCTAATTTCTAATACACAATCCCAAATCTACAATAATCCTCTATAAAAATGAAAACTTTCCAAGAATAGCAGCTTTCGCAAAAATCATTAAAAAAAATTCTAGTTATCCTAATTTCTAATACACAATCCCAAATCTACAATAGTTGTCTATAAAAACGAAAACTTCCAAAAAATGGGAGGTTTTTCAAAAATTATTTAAAAAATGCAACCTATTGATGAAAAAATCTGAATTAATACACATCTATTAAAAAAAATTCTTGTTATACTATTCTGTAAGTCACAATCCCAAATATACAATAGTCCTCTATAAAAATGAAAACTTTCGAAAAATAGCAGCTTTCGTAAAAATTATTAAAAAAAAACAACCATTTGAAGAAAAAATCTGAAAGAATACTTATATATCAACAAAAATTCTAGTTATCCTAATTTCTAGTACACAATCCCAAATCTACAATAGTTCTCTATAAAAACGAAAACTTCCGAAAAATAGGAGGTTTTTCAAAAAATATTTAAAAATGCAACCTATTGATGAAAAAATCTGAAAGAATACCCATCTATTAACAAAAATTTTTGTTATACTATTCTCTAAGTCACAATCCCAAATCTACAGTTGTCCTCTATAAAAATGAAAAATTTCCAAAAATAGCAGCTTTCGTAAAAATCATTAAAAAACAATCTTTTGATGAAAAAATCTGAAAGAATACTTATATATCAACAAAAAATTCTAGTTATCCTAATTTCTAATACACAATCCCAAATGTACAATAGTTGTCTATAAAAACGAAAACTTCCGAAAAATATGAGGTTTTTCAAAAATTATTTAAAAAATGCAACCTATTGATGAAAAAATATGAATGAATACTCATTTATTAACAAAAATTCTTGTTATACTATTCTCTGAGTCATAATCCCAAATCTACAATAGTCCGCTATAAAAATGAAAACTTTCCAAAAATAACAGCTTTAATAAAAATCATTAAAAAAACAACCTTTTGATGAAAAAATCTGAAAGAATACTTATATATCAACAAAAAATTCTAGTTATCCTAATTTCTAATACACAATCCCAAATCTACTATAGTTCTATATATAAAAATGAAAACTTCCGAAAAATATGAGGTTCTTCAAAATTTACTTAAAAAATGCAACCTTTTGATGAAAATATCTGAAAGAATACTCATCTATTAACAAAAATTCTTGTTATAATATTCTCTAAGTTACAATCCCAAATCTACAATAGTTCTCTATAAAAATAAAAACTTTCCAAAAATAGCAGCTTTTGTAAAAATCATTAAAAACAACAACCTTTTGATGAGAAAAATCTGAAAGAATACTTCAATATCAACAAAAATTCTAGTTATCCTAATTTCTAATACACAATCCCAAATCTACAATAATTCTCTATAAAAACGAAAACTTCCGAAAAATAGGAGGTTTTTTCAAAAATTATTTAAAAAATGCAACCTATTGATAAAAAAATCTGAATTAATACACATCTATTAACAAAAATTCTTGTTATACTATTCTCTGAGTCATAATCCCAAATCTACAATAGTCCGCTATAAAAATGAAAACTCAGCTTTTGTAAAAATCATTAAAAAAACAACCTTTTGATGAAAAAAATCTGAAAGAATGCTTTTATATCAACAAAAAATTCTAGTTATCCTAATATCTAATACACAATCCCAAATCTACAATAGTTCTCTATAAAAACGAAAACTTCCGAAAAATAGGAGGTTTTTCAAAAATTATTTAAAAAATACATCCTATTGATGAAAAATTCTGAATGAATACTCATCTATTAACAAAAATTCTTGTTATACTATTCTCTGAGTCACAATCTCAAATCAACAATTGTCCTCTATAAAAATGAAAACTTTCCAAAAATAGCAGCTTTCGTAAAAATTATTTAAAAAAAACAACCTTTTGATGAAAAAATATGAAAGAATACTTACATATCAACAAAACTTCTAGTTATCCTAATTTTTAACACACAATCCCAAATCTACAATAGTTCTATATAAAAACGAAAACTTTCAAAAAATAGGAGGTTTTTCAAAAATTATTTAAAAATGCAACATTTTGATGAAAAAATCTGAAAGAATATTCATCTATTAACAAAACTTCTTGTTATACTATTCTCTAAGTCACAAACCCAAATCTACAGTAGTTCTCTATAAAAATGAAAACTTTCCAAAAATAGCAGTTTTTGTAAAAATCATTAAAAAAAACCACCTTTTGATAAAAAAATCTGAAAGAATACTTCTATATCAACAAAAAATTCTAGTTATCCTAATTTCTAATACACAATCTCAAATCTACAGTATTTCTCTATAAAAACGAAAACTTCCGAAAAATAGGAGGTTTTTCAAAAATTATTTAAAAATGCAACCTTTTGATGAAAAAATCTGAAAGAATACTCATTTATTAACAAAAATTCTTCTTATACTATTCTCTAAGTCATAATCCCAAATTTACGGTAGTTTTCTATAAAAATGAAAACTTTCCAAAAATAGCAGCTTTCGTAAAATTTATTAAAAAAATACAACTTTTTGATGAAAAAATCAGAAAGAATACTTACATATCAACAAAAATTCTAGTTATCCTAATTTCTAAGACACAATCCCAAATCTACAATAGTTCGATATAAAAATGAAAACTTCCTAAAAATTGGAGGTCTTTCAAAAATTATTTAAAAATGCAACCTATTGATGAAAAAATCTGAAAAAATACTCATCTATTAACAAAAATTCTTGTTATACTATTCTCTAAGTCACAATCCCAAATCTACGGTAGTTTTCTATAAAAATGAAAACTTTCCAAAAATAGCAGCTTTCGTAAAAATCATTAAAAAAACAATCTTTTGATGAAAAAATCTGAAAGAATACTTATATATCAATAAAAATTCTAGTTATCCTAATTTCTAAGACACAATCCCAAATCTACAATAGTTCTATATAAAAATGAAAACTTCCGAAAAATAGGAGGTTTTTCAAAAATTATTTAAAAAATGCAACCTATTGATGAAAAAATCTGAATTAATACTCATCTATTAACAAAAATTCTTGTTATACTATTCTCTAAGTCATAATCCCAAATTTACGGTAGTTTTCTATAAAAATGAAAACTTTCCAAAAATAGCAGCTTTCGTAAAATTTATTGAAAAAATACAACTTTTTGATGAAAAAATCTGAAAGAATACTCATTTATTAACAAAAATTCTTGTTATACTATTCTCTAAGTCATAATCCCAAATTTACGGTAGTTTTCTATAAAAATGAAAACTTTCCAAAAATAGCAGCTTTCGTAAAAATCATTAAAAAAACAACCTTTTGATGAAAAAATTTGAAAGAATACTTCTATATTCACAAAAAATTCTAGTTATCCTAATTTCTAATACACAATCTCAAATCTACAGTAGTTCTCTATAAAAACGAAAACTTCCAAAAAATGGGAAGTTTTTCAAAAATTATTATAAAATGCAACCTATTGATGAAAAAATCTGAAAGAATACTCATCTATTAACAAAAATTCTTGTTATACTATTATCTAAGTCACAATCCCAAATCTACGGTAGTTTTCTATAAAAATGAAAACTTTCCAAAAATAGCAGCTTTCGTAAAAATCATTAAAAAAACAATCTTTTGATGAAAAAATCTGAAAGAATACTTATATATCAATAAAAATTCTAGTTATCCTAATTTCTAAGACACAATCCCAAATCTACAATAGTTCTATATAAAAATGAAAACTTCCGAAAAATAGGAGGTTTTTCAAAAATTATTTAAAAATGCAACCTTTTGATGAAAAAATCTGAAAGAATACTTATATATCAATAAAAATTCTAGTTATCCTAATTTCTAAGACACAATCCCAAATCTACAATAGTTCTATATAAAAATGAAAACTTCCGAAAAATAGGAGGTTTTTCAAAAATTACTTAAAAATGCAACCTTTTGATGAAAAAATCTGAAAGAATACTCATCTATTAACAAAAATTCTTGTTATACTATTCTCTAAGTCACAATCCCAAATCTACGGTAGTTTTCTATAAAAATGAAAACTTTCCAAAAATAGCAGCTTTCGTAAAAATCATTAAAAAAACAATCTTTTGATGAAAAAATCTGAAAGAATACTCATCTATTAACAAAAATTCTTGTTATACTATTCTCTAAGTCACAATCCCAAATCTACGGTAGTTTTCTATAAAAATGAAAACTTTCCAAAAATAGCAGCTTTCGTAAAATTTATTGAAAAAATACAACTTTTTGATGAAAAAATCTGAAAGAATACTTCTATATTCACAAAAAATTCTAGTTATCCTAATTTCTAATACACAATCTCAAATCTACAATAGTTCTCTATAAAAACGAAAACTTCCGAAAAATAGGAGGTTTTTCAAAAATTACTTAAAAATGCAACCTTTTGATGAAAAAATCTGAAAGAATACTTCTATATTCACAAAAAATTCTAGTTATCCTAATTTCTAATACACAATCTCAAATCTACAATAGTTCTCTATAAAAACGAAAACTTCCGAAAAATAGGAGGTTTTTCAAAAATTACTTAAAAATGCAACCTTTTGATGAAAAAATCTGAAAGAATACTCATTTATTAACAAAAATTCTTGTTATACTATTATCTAAGTCACAATCCCAAATCTACGGTAGTTTTCTATAAAAATGAAAACTTTCCAAAAATAGCAGCTTTCGTAAAATTTATTGAAAAAATACAACTTTTTGATGAAAAAATCTGAAAGAATACTTCTATATCAACAAAAAATTCTAGTTATCCTAATTTCTAATACACAATCCCAAATCTACAATAGTTCTATATAAAAATGAAAACTTCCGAAAAATAGGAGGTTTTTCAAAAATTACTTAAAAATGCAACCTTTTGATGAAAAAATCTGAAAGAATACTTATATATCAACAAAAAATTCTAGTTATCCTAATTTCTAATACACAATCCCAAATCTACAGTAGTTCTCTATAAAAACGAAAACTTCCGAAAAATAGGAGGTTTTTCAAAAATTACTTAAAAATGCAACCTTTTGATGAAAAAATCTGAAAGAATACTTATATATCAACAAAAAATTCTAGTTATCCTAATTTCTAATACACAATCCCAAATCTACAGTAGTTCTCTATAAAAACGAAAACTTAAGAAAAATAGGAGGTTTTTCAAAAATTACTTAAAAATGCAACCTTTTGATGAAAAAATCTGAAAGAATACTCATTTCGGGTACCCGTTTGGTTCTCGGTTCGGTTATTTCGGATATAAAAATATAGGAACCGTTCGGGAATTGGTCCGGTTTCGGTTTCGGGTATTTCAGTTCGGTTCCGGTTTGGTTCTTCGGTTCCGGTTATTTTGCCTAGGCCTACTATTCTCTAAGTCACAATCCCAAATCTACAGTAGTTTTCTATAAAAATGAAAACTTTCCAAAAATAGCAGCTTTCGTAAAAATCATTAAAAAAACAATCTTTTGATGAAAAAATCTGAAAGAATACTTCTATATCAATAAAAAATTCTAGTTATCCTAATTTTAAATACACAATCCCAAATCTACAATAGTTCTTTATAAAAATGAAAACTTCCCAAAAATATGAGGTTTTTCAAAAATTATTTAAAAATGCAACATTTTGATGAAAAAATCTGAAAGAATACTCATCTATTAACAAAAATTCTTGTTATACTATTATCTAAGTCACAATCCCAAATCTACGGTAGTTTTCTATAAAAATGAAAACTTTCCAAAAATAGCAGCTTTCGTAAAAATCATTAAAAAAAACAATCTTTTGATGAAAAAATCTGAAAGAATACTTATATATCAACAAAAAATTCTTGTTATCCTAATTTCTAATACACAATCCCAAATCTACAGGAGTTCTCTATAAAAACGAAAACTTCCGAAAAATTGGAGGTTTTTCAAAAATTATTTAAAAAATGCAACCTATTGATGAAAAAATCTGAAAGAATACTTATATATCAATAAAAATTCTATTTATCCTAATTTCTAATACACAATCCCAAATCTACAATAATCCTCTATAAAAATGAAAACTTTCCAAAAATAGCAGTTTTCGTAAAATTTATTAAAAAAACACAACTTTTTGATGAAAAAATCTGAAAGAATACTTATATATCAATAAAAATTCTATTTATCCTAATTTCTAATACACAATCCCAAATCTATAATAGTTCTATATAAAAATGAAACTTCCAAAAAATAGGAGGCTTTTCAAAAATTATTTAAGAATGCAACCTATTTATGAAAAAATCTGAAAGAATACTCATCTATTAACAAAAATTCTTGTTATACTGTTCTCTAAGTCAGAATCTAAAATCTACAGTAGTCCTCTATAGAAATGAAAACTTTCCAAAAATAGCAGCTTTCGTAAAAATCATTAAAAAAAACAACTTTTTGATGAAAAAATCTGAAAGAATACTTATATATCAACAAAAAATTCTAGTTATCCTAATTTCTAATACACAATCTCAAATCTACAATAGTTATCTATAAAAACGAAAACTTCCAAAAAATAGGAGGTTTTTCAAAAATTATTTTAAAATGCAACCTATTGATGAAAAAATCTGAAAAAATACTCATCTATT